>NC_141695.1:1232800586-1233057450 GCF_964263255.1 Lissotriton vulgaris | reverse complement strand
CAGAAGATCCTGGGATGCTTGTAACGGCCTTCGCTCACGCTGGACAAGGAGAGAATTGTGGTGCTCTGGGGTAGGCCGTGACCTCTGCTGCCTGAAGACGTACCTGTGGGGTCATCTTTGCTGGGCTAGTGCCCATCCTATGGACTCTGGTCCTGTGCTGTGGGCTGTTGTGGGGGAGAGACCCCGTGCTACATGTGGTGGTTCGTCTTGGTAGCATGGTAATACTGTGATGCATGTGTGGGACATCTGGAGCTCCTTTGGCCTGGCTCGCAGACAGCCCTACACAACTAAAATAATAGTTGCCAAGTCTTTGCTCCTCAACGCCTTTCTACCCCGTCCTCAGGGTCTGACCTTTCTCCATCGTTGGACTCATGGTCCCCCTGGAGGCCCTGTCATGCCTCCTATAAATAAAGCACATAAAGACGCTGAGTCTACCATGGCTCGTGACAATCCAGCCACCTCCCTCTGGTCTAAAGCTACTCCTCATTCACAGGAAGACTCCAACTCTTCAACTCTGGCATCAGGGAAGTCCACCTTGGAGGTGCCACTCACCCAGGCATTCATGGTGTCCTTCCTGCAGGAAATCAAAGAAGAGATTGGCTCTCTAAGACAGGACTTCAAGACAGGCCTGCAGGAAATCCGTTGAGAGGTCAGGGAAATTGGGGAAGAGTCGATGACCTTGAATGCACTGTGGACACCAGAGCTGAGGATCAATAAAATCTGTGGAAGAGAATGATGGAAATCGAGGAGCAGATTATTTCCTTTAAGCTGAAGCAGGAGAACCTTGAAAATCGCAGTCTGCTAAACAACCTGCGCATCAGGGGGGCTCTATTGGGGGGAGAAGGCAAAAACATCCTGACATATACAGCAGAACTTTTCCAAGCCATCCGAGAGATAGAGGAGGCCTCACCACCTATGTTTGACAGGGCTCATCGGGTCTGTGGTCCACACAATCTGCCTAACTTCATTCTGGACATCCTTACTAGAGTCCATTACTATGCAGATAAAGAAACTATTCTGAAAAAAATACAAGGGATTAAAATGATTTCTTACAATGGCCTCTTGATACAAATACCAGTCACACTTTGACAGCGAAAAGATTTCAAGCCCGTCACAGAAAAGCTGAGGGATGTCAACATCAAATACCAATGGGGTCATCTATTTGCCCTAATGTTACATGGTAGGGCAAAAGGCGAGTCCTTCGTTCACTAAACAATGCAAAACAGCTTCTGCAGCTCCCATCGGAGTCTGATGGAGGGGACCTGTCTTCACCGGGAGAGCGCTGAGAGGGACCTCTTCTCCTGATATAGTTCACAGTCATGCCTCCTAAATCCAGACTCCGCATACAGGAACTTGATTCTTCCAAAACTAAACAGGAAATCATCAGTCATATTTGCTCCCTGAGTGGCTCTTCCTCTCCAGCTCATACAGAATAAACACTCCCT
Source organism: Lissotriton vulgaris (assembly GCF_964263255.1). NCBI lineage: Eukaryota > Metazoa > Chordata > Amphibia > Caudata > Salamandridae > Lissotriton > Lissotriton vulgaris. The sequence continues at coordinate 1,233,056,005 of NC_141695.1, read as the reverse complement.
GGCTTTGCTGTCTCCTGCAATGGGGCCACATGTACCTCGACTTAGACTTGAGGTGAATCCGGCTCTGGGAAGGAAGTCCTAGATACTGTTAGAGGATGGTTGAAAACTGAGTGAGACATTGCATGTAGCCTAAAGTCACACTTGACCCTCTTGCATGAAGAGACTACGTCTTCGGAGGACGTCGGAGCTGTGACCGCAGCTGACATTCTCGGGATTGGCATGATGGATGGAGCAAATATCCCTTTTCCTAAACATTGCCACGGGACAGTGGTGGCGGAGGCCCACAAACCTCTGTACGACTGCCACCCCACCTACAGAGTCCCGTAGGAGAGTGACTTTTCCGGAATGGCCCATCTGTGTTACACTGGGCTCTTCTTGATAGACTCTGTTTGTTCCTGGCCCGGTAGGCCATCAGTTGTTGTATCCTTCATTTTTCTTTCCTTTTTCTTCACAGTTTCTTTTTTTCTTTTAGATGTGCTGATTTTAGGGGTATGAGAGTAAAGATGAGTGCTTTGCTGGGTGATACTTGGGCTTGTACTGCTATGCTGAAGAGCTGCGATGGCCCTGTCATTCTACTGGGGGACATGAGGGTCTGGGGGAAGGGACCCAGGCCTATAGGGTCGCTGTGAAGGTTGCAGGGGTCGTACTTCTCTTTCAAGAATGTTATGACGGGCCACAATAAATTTCTCACTCTAAATGTAAAGGGTCTGAACTCCCCTAACAAGAGGCGCCAGGTTTGGGGATAAGAGGTCTCTAACCTTTGTTAACACATATGCCCATAATCTGTACCAGGATGCTTTCCTATGCCCACACCTTAGGGAGCTCCTACAGTCAGTCACAACTCCCATTGTCCTCGGGGGCGATTTTAATTTGGTCTGGGACCCAGAATGGGATTGTACTGCCAGACATATCAAAGTTCTGGTGCGATGTTGGCGGCCCTGAGGAATGTCATCACAGACTTAGGCTTAGTTAATGCCTGGAGACATCTACACCCGGACTCTAAGGACTATTCCATTTTCTCCCATTCGCAACAGTCATATTCTCGTATAGACTATTATTTTCTCTCTCTCCCCTTGATCCATCCACTGAGCGATGCGGAGATATCTGAAATATCTTTATAAGATCACTATCATGCCCTGGTTTCCTTTCAACCCCCTAATCCGCGTAGGGAGTCCGTACCCCGCTGGAGGCTGCCCCCTCAGGTCCTTCGGGACCCTGTGGATGTGGTGGATATCCAAAAATAGACTGAGGCCTTCTTTCTTGCTAATTCCCTTACCAACACCTCTGAGGACATTCGATGAGATGCTTTTAAACCTACTATTCAGGGAGTTATCACATCTATATCGATCTCTGGAGACATCAAAACACTGGAATGCAGGGATCATCTTCATCCGTCCCTCCTCAATAAGTGGCGCCTCGCTGAATTGCAAGGCAATTGCACCTGCATCACACCAATACGGCAGAAAAAATTCTACTCAACCTCAAGCAGAAGTTCTACTCAGGGGGTGATAAGGTTCGGGCGTGTCTGGCAGGACGCCTTTGAGCACAGACCGCCAGAGCACACATCACCAAACATAGGCCCCCAGATGGCTCATAGGCCATTTTGGAGGTGGATAAAGGTCTTAAACTGTAGAATTTCTATGGGGACCTCTATGTAAATACTCCTTGTCCTCCTGATGCTGTACTGACTTTCTTAACTCTTGCACTTGGGATCCTATTGATCCTCACTTTATGAAATTGCTGGAAAATCCCATTACTCATGATGTGATTGCTAAGGCTTTAAAACAACTTCCACTTGGTAAGATCCCCGGGCCGGATGAATTACCTGTCACTTTTTAGCGGGTCTATTACCCGCAGCTTCGAGACCATTTGCTTAATCTTTTTTATAGTTTCACAAATATCACAGTTCTCACCGCCTCCATGAATGAAGTGGAGGTGGTCCTTATTCCATAGCCAGGTAAAGACTATTCCTTTCCTGCGTCCTACTGCCCCATTGCTTTGTTAAACACTGATGCAAAGATTAATACAACCATTTTAGCCAATCGCCTGGAGCCCCATCTCCCCAGTCTCATTGACCTCGATCAAGTGGGATTTATTCAACACCGCCAGGGAGCGGACAATATCCGTCTGGTATCCCACTACGTATAAAAGAATACTCTATAGAAATATCCTTGCCTGTCCGGTATTCCTCGACCCGGAGTAAGCCTTCGATCGAGTGGACTAGGGATTCCTTAAAGAAGTATTACGGAGAGTGGGACTGGGACCGAAGATGATCTCCAGATTGATAGCGCCTTATGCAAAACCCTCTACCCACATTAGTTTCAATGGTTGTCTCACTGCCCCAATCCCCTTCTATTTGGGGCACCAGACAGGGGTGCTCGCTATCCCCCCTGTTGTTCGATCTGGTTGTGGAGCCCCTGGCTATCGCCATTCATCAAGATCTGAATATACGAGGCATTTCCATGGGTGGGTATGACCATAAGGCCTACCTCTTTGCGGATGACTTCCTTCTATCATTATCCTCCACCTCAACGTCCCTCCCAGCTGTGGCTTCTCTCCTGAGGGCTTTTGAAGATGCATCAGGATACAGGATCAATCTTGGAAAATCTCATGCTCTTAATCTTACTCTCTCTGAGATCCAGGAATCACGAGACCTGATTCCAGTACAGTAGATTGACGTATCTTTTCGGTATCTGGGCCTAAACTTGACCCCTACACTCTCGACTTGTAATCAGTCTAACTGGCCTAGATATAGGAAGGCCATCCGAGAGGAATTGCACAGATAGAATGGCCTTCCTCTCGGCTGGTTAGGACTTCTATTCCTCTTTCAAACTCTACCCACCCCAATACCTCAGGCTGATATTCTTGCCCTACAACGTGACTTTACAAATTTTTTTATGGAGCAAATCCCGCCCACGATTATCCAACAGGATCCTAATCTTGCCTTGTGACTGGGGTGGACTAGCGTGCCCCAATCCTTTGGAATACTATTGGGCTTGTCACCTTTAGTATATATCAGGGTGGATGGTTCGCGAAAAACATTGGTTTTACTTGGATCGAGCGGTGGCTTGTACACCTTTGTGGGTCCTGGCTTGGCTCCCGCGTGGAGTACTCACCTGCAGCGCCTACATAGCCACCCCAACGAAGACGGTATTGGAGATTTGGGACAAGGTGGCAGTCCCAAGGCCTGACATTGTTCCCATCCCCTAACACGCTGGCAATGCAAACCGAGGCATTTAGTACATGGACCGAGGGCAATTGACGGATTATTCAGGACCTTTTTCAGGGCGAGGACTTCCTTACGTTTGATCAATGAAGGCAAAGGTTTCATCTAACACGGGTAAATGTATGCAATATTACCAGATACGTCACTGGCTTAGCTCCCAGACCTATGTTCAAGGAGCCACTAGACAACTTACCGCCTTTGAGACCCTGGTTCGTAAATTTGAGGGATTGAAGGGTCTGAATTCTAATACATAATCTGTTTTACAACACTCTCATGAACCCACGGATAACTGACACGGTGGGCTTTAAACCTAGAAGAACATTCCTCCTGAAGGGTGGACCGGTCTAAGGCTTCATATTCCAAAGAGATTCCAGAGCACGCCGCAACGTGAGTCAGCATACAAGTTAATGACGCAGTGGTATTACACGCCCACCCGCTTACACCAAATTTTCCCACGCTCCCCCCGACCTGTTGGAGATGCCAGAGGGATAGAGCTGATTTTATTCACATTTGATGGTCATGCCCGAATCTCACGATCTTTTTGAAGGAGGTCCTCAGCCACATCAAGGAGGTAGTGCGATTTCCTATTCCTTCTTCCCCGGCAGTTACGCTTTTAGACAGTAAACCCTCAACACTAAATGTTATGACATACGCAGAGTTGTGCTTGATTCTCCATTTACTAGCAGCGGCTAGACAGTCAATAGCCTTATTTTGGAAGAAACTGCATCCTCCCCCTATCGCCACCTGGTTTCTTCACCTGTGGAATGTTTTAGCTCTTCAATTGCTTACCACCCACATTAACCATACAGGCACACGTTTCACCCGCACTTGGCAGCCTCTTGTGCACTATTTCACCACGACCAGGCATTCCCGTTTGGTTCCCCCCAGACTTTGGGCCTTACAGTTGTTTGAGGACTCCCTTCAATCATACTCTAGAGGCCAGAAGCTGGACTCTCCCGAGCGACCCACCTAGGCCCGACAACTTGGCCTTTTCCATCCAGATGGCCCCCCAGCTTCTGGACGAGGGGCGGCTTCCTCTCAGTGCATCCTCTTGTTTCTTTTTCTTTCTGTGTGAGAATTTCACATTTGGTTCTTCTTTTATTTTATTCTCTACTATCAGTCCATCCCGACCTTGTCCGGGAGCAATCAGGCTTCCCGGACCACCGCCCGCCCCAATATTGTGCAGCAGCCCAGCCCCCCGCCCGCCCCGACATTGTCAAGCAGCCCGGGCCCCGCCCGCCCCATCCCCCGCCTGCCCCAACCCCTGCCTGCCCTGACCCCCGCCTGCCCGGAGCCTTACCTCAGCCGCCGCTCCTCCCCGCGCACCTCATTTCACCGCTCCGCCGCTCCTTGCCGCTTACCGCTCCTCCCGCCTGTCCGCCGGTCCTCACCGCCATTCCGCCATTTGTCACCGCTCCTCCCCGCGCCATGTCCACCGCTCCTCTTCCGCTCCTGCGCGCCGCTCCTCCCCGTGCTCCTGATGTCACCACACAGGTCGCGGCCGGCGCTACTTGCAAGGGACTACTTTTTTATCGAATTTTTTTTATATAACTTATATTTTTTTTATTTATATAGCCTATGTCCATCTGCACACCCTGACGATTACAATGATGTATCGGGTGTGAGGATTGGCGCTGTGGTTCCCGAGTTTACCAGCCTCAAAGGAGCAAAGTTCTTCCTTTATTATAGTAGTATAGATATGTAATTGATGACAGCACCCTGTTGCTCTCCTGATTAGAGGGCCACCATGGATTAGGGGAAAAATTGTTATTTGATGACATTTCCACTTCTAAGTTGGTCGTTCTCCGCCCTCCTTGCAATGGGTCTCTTGTTAGGAGAAATGGAGACGGAGCTTGGATGAGTGTTGTTCTTAAGCATGGGCGAATTTTGCGAATCTGGCGTTCGCGAATTTTGCGAATTTGCGAACTCGCAATCCGCAAAATCCGCGAATTCTCGCGAATTTGCAGATTTTTTTTTTTGTGTTTGCAAGGATTTCTGCCAGTTCGCAAGGATTTCTGACAGTTCGCGAGGGTTTTGTAACAGTTTGCAATTGCGAACTTACATGTAGGCTCGCACCGGTCACGATTATGTTGTTTCTACGTCTGGTTCATCATCACAGGTTCCCAGCACCCTCTGTTTCACCCCTGCCACCCTCTGTTTCACCCATGCCACCCTCTGGTACATCAATGCCTTATGCCACCCTCTGGTTCATCATCACTGTAGATTATGGGGGGAAAAAGCAAGCACACCTGCCTGCTTCAACTGACATGAATTAATTTGGGGTTGATTTAATAATGTGTCACTGTTTTAAAATTCCAGTCTGTCACCTGCTTCCTTATCTGTAATTTGCTTTCTGTTTGCAGTGCACATTTTTTTTCCAGGACCTTTGTGGCCTACTTGTAGCTATTCTATGAGCCTGCTGTGAGGGTCAGAGCAGGGTCATACAATTGTTGCAACTAGCAACTGCTCTGGAGGGGCCCTTGTCAGGAAGCACTACAGGGAACGGTTACTAATGATGAGTTTGAACTTTTGAATTTGCTTTCACTTTTGCAAAACTCGTTTTTCTGCAGAACACCATTACAGCAACTGCAATGCCCCACCAAGCTTATATGAGAAAGTTGATTTCTAATCCAAAAGTTATCCAAAGGAAATCAAAAGGCCTCAAATCCAAAAAAGTGCAGGCAAATGTCAACCTGAGGAGTTATTCTGATAAAAATCATCATTTTCAGAAGGTCTATGCTGCTTGCTAGTAGATTTCTTGTGCAGAATTGTAATTTTTGTAATTTCGCGAGTGCGAGATTGTTGCTGCCCACCGCACCTACATGTTCGCAATTGCGAACTTACACCGCAAAGAAAAAAAATCCGCTGCGTGCGAATTTGCGGATTTTGCGGGAAATTCGCGAATCTCGCGGATTGCGAATTTACCGAAAATCCGCAAAATCCGCGAGCGTAACGGATTTTCCGCCCATACTTAGTTGTTCTCCTTTATTGTGCCACATTTTGCTATGTAGGGCCTGATTGTATTTTGCATGGGCTAGATCCTGATATGTATGTTTTCATTAAGTTGTTGCACTATGTACCATGGAAAGTGGGCTTATTTGATGCTTTCTTTACAGGGACATGAGTTTTCAATTTGTTTGGCTTGTGTTGTATGCTTTAAAATCAATAAACAAAATTTACATAAAAAAGCAACAACCAAAAAATCCAATACATTTCCATGTAAAATACTAAATAAATACATACATTTTTAAAATACAGCCATTAAAAAAAAACATAATAAACATCTAATATCTACTGCTTATCTTAAGTACAGTTAAGTATAATTTAAGACAGCGTATACAGTATCTATATTGTCTAAGGATAATAAATAGTCCAAGGCTCTCTCATGTGACCTGGTTTCCTGTACTAATAGTAGGGGGCAAAGAAATGGCCTTCTCCGCGGGGTATAGAGTTTACAAAAAAGAATAATAATCTTGGTGCTTTGATGTGTAAAGCCTTCACAGGGGCATTGGGGAAGTAAAGAAAACCACGTGCCTTGAGTCAATTTTTCGTACTCCCCTCTTTGAACACTTTTGATTTTATGTTTAGGATTTATTATGCATTTCTTATATAGCTGCTGTAGTAGAAGTAACATAGCTTTATTTCGGTTACAAACCTTAACAAGCATTGTCATAGCCAATAGGTCTCGCTTTTGGGACCTTATAAGTATTTAATTATGCAGCACAATATCCTTGGTGCAATAACATCAACTGTTGCATGGCTAAAAACGTATAAGGTCCCAAAGGAGAGACTTATTGGCTATGCCAATGCTTGTTTTTAGAGGCATAAGTTGGCAAGGTATGCTCAGACGCGAGTCCCTTGCTCCATTTGCCACTGGATTCAAGCAAGCCTTGCTGAAGACGGCTGGAATGCCAGAAACCGGTCTTAGGAAGCTTGTTTCCAGTCCATGGAAGGCATGGCTTGACAGTTCGGGCTGGACTGTTCCCATGAGGCACAGGGTCAGACTGATCTGCATATGGCCATGTCTGAACTGGTTGTATCTGTTGTATCCCTCGTGCCACTTTCACCACCCTGAATAGTTTACTGATATATCTGATGTGGGCTGGTAAGCAGAGCAGGGTGAAATTAGAGGTGTTGAAACTGGATACGGACACTGTTGTCACACAGTATACTGTCAAACCACATTTTGATGTGAAAGTGACATTTTGGGACCATTTTTGGGAATTCACGAAAAACTCATAAAAAAAATAACAGTTTCTCAAACTTGATATTTTCGGCAGTAAACACGGATGCTTCTATGAATCAGCCGCACAGAGTTTTACAGGTAGAGATACAAAAGTAATAGACAGGCAGATTTTACGATGCAAAAAATGGAGAGAAATGCAAAAAGTGGAAGAGAGACACAAAGAGGAGGCAGAGAGAAAATGATACGAAAGTACTCGAGAGCATGAACAGTGCGGTAAAGAGACAAGCCTAGAGAAAAGTAGAGACAGACAGAGGCTCAGATAGAGATTGAGCAGGCGGTGGGAGGAAAGTAAGGGCTGGGAGAGCAGGCAGACATAGGCGAAGACTGCGCTAGATAAAGTGACAGAAATATAAAAAGTGAAGCTCAGCCAAGGGCAGGGAGGGCAGAAGAGGTAACGAGGGATGACATGAAAGGCACAGAGAGAGAAAGAGAGTTAGTAAGAAGAGATAGGAGGAGGCAGAGAGAAAATGATATGAAAGTACGCAGAATTATGAACAGTGCGGTAAAAAGACAAGCCTAGAGAAAAGTAGAGACAGACAGAGGCTCAGATAGAGATTGAGCGGGCGGTGGGAGGAAAGTAGGGGCTGGGAGAGCAGGCAGAGATAGGTGATAACTGCGCTAGACAAAGTGATAGCAATATAAATAGTGAAGCTCAGCCAAGGGCAGGGGAGGGAAGAAGAGGTAACGAGCGATGACATGAAAGGGTGCCCGGAGAGAGAGAGACGCTTAATTACCCATGACAACAAAGGAAAGGCAGATGGTGGCTGTGCGCTTGCACACGTACGTGCACTCAAGCTTGTGGCCAGCAAAAGCCTGGGTAGCACTTTGAAAATCCACTAACTAAATGTCTTGCCAGAGCAGCTGCGCTGCCTCTAGTGAGACCTAAAAAGCACAAGTAAGCATCTCATAGCAACAAAAAATACATGATCATATTATCTAAAAACAATTAGCATCCTTTCCAATCATTCCCATGGTTCCTTAGAGGGTAACAAATAATTCAAAAATCATTATCGAATAAAAAATACAATCGAACTTGCAGAACTATAGCTGGTGTATATCACTGTGGTGGGTTTTTTAACCGAACATTTGCCCTAGGCCTAATGGTGAAGGAATTTATTCCCTCACTTTTTTTACTGCTCCTGAGCAGTATCTAACCTAACATCCTGCTTTGTTACGACACACATATGTTTATATAGTTGTCTGTAAGCCCTGCTTGTACTATTATATTTTTCTTATTGTCTTTCTCTTGTTAATAGCTGTTCTCAGTTCCAGTCTTCTGTTTTTCTGGCCCAACACACCTGTGACGTTTGCAGCTCCCCTTTTCCTTTGACCAAATATATGCTCTTCGTTTAACATTCCTCCAATCACCTACATGCATTTGCTCGCCCATACTCCAGGCCTCAGTATTATCACAGTGCCACTTTTGCCACCCTATACTGTATGAATTACACAAGGGCTGAACATGTTTTCTCCTGTTCTTTGTGTTACAAGATCACATTGCTACTCAATTCCAGATTTCTATGAAGAGGTCGTGTCTCTCACCCACCTTATGGTTATTACTGTATGCTGTAATTTGACTTTGCTCTTCAAATCTGACCCTTGATACTGCTTCACAAGACCAATGAACTGCTGCCAATTTCTATTCAATGGTGATGACTTGGTACTCTCAGCTGAGAAATGCCATCAATCTGTGTGCTACAATTGTATTTGATTCTGCAGCTATTATTACAAATTCTGTTTCATTTAAAATATGTGTATTAGAATCAATGCTTTCACAAACTGTAGGTATTGGTCATTTACAAATACTACATACAACACTCTAAACCCCGGGTGAATGGATGTATTGCTACATAAACAACAAATAAATAAAATATTACAATCCGGTAACCAGCGATGTATCTTGGAGGCCTTCTCAATACATTCCTCTGAGCTCTGCTTTCATATGTAAATAAAGAAGTCACAGTTAACCAAGTCTCAGGAGCCAGAGTACCTAATTACAAGTGCAAGGGATTCAAAGTGGGAGAAGCCGGCAGTTGAGTGGAGAAGGGAAGGACTGAAGGCGATGGTGGTTAGAGTTAAAACTAAATGAAGAGTGGAATAAGGAGCATAGACAGAGGGGTGACAACACAGAAGAAAGGCCATTGGCTCCTGAAATTAGGCAGCAAAGGACTGGGTGTGAGAGGATCAACAGAAAATATAACCAGCAGAGAAAGGAGAAGGAGTGAGAGAACTCGAAAGAGAGACATAAGAAACACATGGTCGACGGGCACTTTTAATGTATTTTTACAGATATGTAGTCAGCAACTGTGTTGCCTTAAATACATATATCAGCAGTGGCTTTCTTTACGTAGGCTCTCGTTATGAATGGAATGTAATTATAGATAGACTGTCATTCCATCTTGGCTAGAAAGGAAATGTCTGGCCAAATAGGGAATTACAATGTATGTGACAAAACCACAATTCCCATGTTGTTCACCTATAAATTTCTTATCTGAAAACAGAGTAAAATAGGTTTTAGGAATGAGGAAACAAAATGCTGTATTCGGAGTGGAAACACCAATTCTTGCGATTTTACAATCTGCCATTGAGGAAAACGCTGCAGATCTGGGAGCAGAAATTCTTAACTTGCAATCCAACCTTTTGTCATATTTAATATAACCTGTTACCTAAAGAGTTTGCCTAACGCGCTCTATATAAAACATTAGGTAGGAAAATTCAACTCTGAATGCAATAAGAACAGACTGTTGCATAAAGGAAGTATAGCTTTCTTACCACAAGATCTTGTAACGCCTAAATTGATTTAGAAGAGCAAAAGAGAATGTATGTATTCAATTAGTCAGCATATTAACACAACCTCCATGTCAATGTTTACATAAAACAAACAATCGCCGTCAAATGAACAAAACGTTGACACTTTAAATGTTCCAACTTCCTCTGGTGAGGGCCTATTTCTGTTCTTAACTGAATTGTTACTTTATGGCACCTAATCAGCAAATGGTTCCCTTTTGTTGCTAGCAGCTGAACACTTGCCATGCTACCATTGCAGCATAAAAATTGTTTTTTTTTAAATTTCGGGGTACTGGTTTACATATTTGCTTGATGGCACTTGTAGGGCCTCACAATCATTAGCGATTAATATCCCAGGTAACATGTAACACTTTCAGCCTGTCTTTCCTTTTTACCCGAAAGCAATTTCCATGCTGGTTGTTTTCAGATCTTCAGTAAAAGGTTTTGATACTAATTTAAAATTTTCATCACTTATCATCTCAGTCTTTTTCATATCGGTCCTCATTCACTCTATCAGGGTGAATCTTCACTCTGATGACATGCAACCTATTTGCCCTTAAAAGTCAGTTCCTTCTCTTCAAAGACAAATAAACTATGTGTTTTAAATGTCAAATTCGACCTATTTGGATATACGAAGGCCACTCCCTTCCCACTTCCCAAATCATAGCATGTTTGCAAATGCATGGCCAGAGGAGCAGGAGCAAACAGAGGGCAGCCAGGGCCTTGGACTGAGATGAGGATGACTGGTTTCAGGATAATGAAGGTTACTAATAAGCACTTGTAGCATAACCACCTTTACTGCTGTCTCTACTGCCTTACACAGCGAAGAAGTCCTAAATACCAAGAGTCTCAGGTATGCATCTGACCCAGAAACGAAACAAGGCATCGTGGTACATGCCAAAGCCACATTCACTAAACCAGAGAGGGAGAGTCATTCATATATCCACCAGCAGGGCTGGAGAAGGCCAAGGCCAAGTTCCCATCTAAACTAAGCAGCACAGTCTTAATGTACCAGCAAGGCTGAGGATGATAGAAACCCCACCGTCATACGGCAACCAATTGATCAAGTGCAAAATAATCGACTTAAGATTGAAGTTAAGCTAATATCCCAAGAGTACGCCACCAAGGAACGAACACCCTCTGTCTGAAAAATGCATCAACCAAAAATGACATGCAGCACCCATGAACTCAGGAAACCACATTCCCAACCATGGGAATCCCATGGGTTCCAGTGGGGAAAAGAGGATAGCAGAGAATCCAGACTCCTCCGACCCAGGCAATTGCAGAGGATCAAGAACCCTCAGCTGGAAAGGAACCAGAACTAATGATCCACAAAAGAAACCTCCAAAATGTTAAAATGTGTCCTCCATTTGAGTGCGACTCTAGGGAAATAGCTAAGATCCCAAGGGACTATAACTCTCACTACTAGATAATGAAGACAGTACTGTAAACATCATCAACAACCACCCCCGAGCACAGTGGGCCATCCGGGCCTAGCTGGTCCAACTTCAGATGATGACTGCAGGTCAATATCTTTTTTAGCCTTTCCTCACACCAACTACTGCCTGAAGCATCTCATGACACCCATCTATCTTGGATAAGGCCTTTCCTGATGCAGATCACTTGTTGATATAGGTTCATGGGTCACCATACATCCAGTGTTCCTTGCCTGCATGACCTCTATCATTCACTTAGCATTTTCTTTTCCATTTAAAATATCATATGTGACACTGAAAATTCGAAACCATTTCAAAGATTGTATGCTTCTGATGGTTTTCTCGGAACAATTTTGGATCATTGTTGCAAATCATTGTTTAAGCTCAAATGCAGGACTTTTGTTCACACTGTTGTTATATGCCAATTCTTAGCCATAGCAGAACTTCATACTGAAACATTTTTCTCAGAAAGGTGAAACCCTGATACACAGCCTCTTTCTCCATCCATCACTGTGACCATATGAGGGGAATCTTGCCATCATTCAATTGTCTGCTATACTCCTTTCCTATGCCATAATGTGTCTCATTGTAACACCAGCGAACCATTTGCACAACTTTTGGCCACACAATTATGCTATACCATACCCAGCTTCTATAAGCATTCAACTTGTAAAAAAGAAGCTTAAAACCTAAGGTCTCTTTGCACATTCAGAGACTTTAATTGAATATGTAAAAACTACTGGACAGCTATTCCACACAACTGATATCTCTGTCTAAATAGATACACTCCAACATTCTTATCAAACTAAGTCAATCTCATTAATCCCTTGTAGCAAGAAACTTGCCTGTTCATCATGCTCAATACCATTAACCCTGCCCATTAACATCGACAACAGTCGCAAGATCATGATACAAGGCAAGTAATCTATCCTTCTAAAATGTGAGTACAATTTTCTCGATGTGTTTAAAAAAAATAGTTCCCATTTTAATGTACACTCTGCCACTACTTCAATCCCCTCATTTGTTTCCCATTTCACCCCCACTACTGCCTTCCCAGCCACCACATGTTCCAACAGCTTACACCCTCCCCTCTCCGTTCCACTAACCCCTCTGAGACCAAGGGCCATGACTTACCTGCCATTCTGCCATGGGAATGAAGGAAACTACTCCATCCGTATGGTGGAGAGGTCGCCTACATAATTTATAAATGACCGCCAAGCAGGCTATCATTCATATAAGCAATGACAGGAACTGCAGTTATGGTGGTTCATGGCAATGCATATTACTCTGTGCTACAGGACAACAGCACCAAAAGTAATCCATAAAAAAAAATCCTGAAAGGTATCTTCTTTTCGAAAATAAAAAAATGTAGTGCTTTTATCACCATGGGAACCTTCTCCAAAGGCTGGGGAGCATAATAATAATGTTACTGTTCCTCATCATCAGGTTTTACCTGGTGGTAAGAAACAGTAAAAAAATGACTACATGTCCACCATCCAATTTGGGTGGTTGGACATGTAGACATTACTCTAAGGGCCCTCACTCCCCAGAGCCATTGGAGGATTCCAGGGTGCTGACAGAGTAGTCTCCTCCATGGTCATACTGAAGGTCTGCCTGCATTTAAATCAGGTGGATGGACCTTCATATTGGCAGTATGTATACTCCTTCGCTGTTGCGACAGAGTATACATACTGCCAAACCTGAGATTTGCTGAAAAAAATGCTTATAACATTATGACCTAATCTTTGACCTCTCTCCCATTTAACAGCCATCACAGAGACATGGTTCAGAGATGCCTCTATGTCTGACATAAATTACATCCTCTTTCCTAACTATAACATCCTAATGTAGGATGAAGAGTAGAAGGATTTGTGTGGCCCTAAATTCACCGTAATTTAATCTCTGTAAAGGAGATACCAATCCCTCATTTGAGTTTTCCTACTACCTGCTTTGTAGCTTTGTAGAGTGCTGACTAGTCCACCGTCAACCATTGCAGTGATGTACCATCCTGCTAAAGATTGCCTTGTGTCCTTTCCCTCTGATCTACTTCATCTTGCCTGACATATTCTGCCCTTATCTAACTGTACCAATATACTTGGAGACCTTTAAATCTGGTCTGATAATACATCAAATTCCGACAGGAGATGGATAATTTGGGCTTCTCCCAAAGCTCGATGTCTAATAAACAACCTAGTAGAAAATGATTCAGTCCTACTTTTGTCCACCACCCCAACTGCTACTTTTTGAATGCCTATGAAGCTACCCTGGTCTGACTGTGATGTCATTAGCTTCTGCATTGCTAATGAGTTTAGGTATAAGTTGACCCGGCACATGACTCCTCACATCCTGAACTCATGGAGGATTCTTAACAGCATACAACATGAGTATTTTTTCAATATTCATGATCCTTATTTGGAATCCATGAATGGTCTCCATTGATCTAGGGAAAAAAATGACAATTGCCCTGGACATTGCGGCCCAGGTCTCCACATGTAAAATGTCCTAATGAAATCCAAAAATTCGTTCACAGACAAAATCCTGCATCTGAAATGCCAATGTAGGGCTCTTAAAAGACAATGGAACAAAACAAAACTCCCTATAGAACAGATGGTCTGCAGAGTTCATTCAAGGGGATAGAAGATAGCTTGTATTAGAACTAAAAGGCATAACCTCGATCTTGCATCAATGGCACTAATAATTCACTTAAATATTTATTTGTATTTTCGAGGCGATGGTGACTCACCACGTTCTGTTAAAAATCGAGCTGTCTTCCTTTGAAACTTGTGAAAACGTATTTTCCTATTCCACTAATAATATCTCAGCTCTAAGAGAGAGAGCTCCACCTCAGCTCATTGTCCCTATGACCTCTAATACCCATTGCTCCCACTCTCTCAGACTTTACTCCAGCCTCAAAGACGTAAGTGAGAAATAAACCCAAAACCTTTAAGAAAACCTCCAAGCACTACGACAATTTGTCACTGGGCAAATAATTCACGTTTCCTTCCCTGTGGATCCTTTCCTAAACCCCCCAAACATGATATCATCATTCTCATCCTTAAAAAAGGTTTGCAAATCAAGTGAATTTTACAAACTATAGACTATTTCTGGACCCCCCTTTGTTGTCAATGCATTGAAAACTATGGTCTGCCACTCACCCTAATCCCACCCTGAGAAAGATTACATGTTCATTACCTTCCAATTAGATTTTCAAATCCCAAAAGGATACCTCAACTATGTTAAAAATATTAGGGAAAAGCTTCTGGCTCCTGTATATGTTGGAAACATTAAACACCATTGATCAACTTATCCTTCCCAAACAGCTCTCAACTTTTGCGGCATTACTGGAGCTCCATTTACCAGGTTTACTTCACTCCTCTACCATTACTACCACAAACTCAAGACAAATTAAGCCATAGACAGAGCACAGGATATACAAGTAAACAGCTGAGTATCCACGATCAGCGAAATTGTTTAATATAAAAGATTCAATGTGTGTTTAGTTCAGCAAGCAATCTTCATCACAATTGTTCAGTTGTTCTAACAATGATACAGCTACAGCCGACACGTGTTTTGTCGCCCACTTGCAACTTTTTCAAGGCTGTTGAACAAGATCATACACAATATTTTATATTACTTGCATTCAAAAAACTTAGAAAAGACTCTTAACCCCTTGCATGCTGATGACGGCCCCCGGCTGTCATGCATCACAGTGCTCGTGTGCTGATTATGGCTGAGGGCCGTCATGAACCCGCCCACTCTTCAAACGGCCGCACAGGCTGCAGAATCGCGGCCGCGCCCAAGGGGTAACCCAGACGCCGTGATGCATGTTGCTACGGCACAACACGTCAGGAGATGGAGGCTTCAAAACTTTCACGGTTAATGCAGCACGGGAAATACCTTCCTTACTTAGAGTGAAAATGTGGACCGGATACTAACAACTTTTCATGGTAAGCCTAGGATAATATCTTTTATAGTTCTGGGCATATGGCAGCGTATGGAACTAGCGTGTCTGTATTAATAGGGGCACATCAATGAACTTACAGCCTTTTTGGTTGTTTACTATTTTTTAGCCTGAAAGACTATTACAACAGTTTGGAGACTTGACGTTATTACATTTAACATCGTATTACTTATCGAAAGATGTCGTGCTACAATTGAACACGCTTGCGAGAGGTGAGCTGCTAACGCTACATAATACGGAAATTCTAGGAGGAATGGGGTGTGTTGCTTGTGTAGTCATCCCGATCCATCGAGGGTAGGGATGTTTGCTTTGTACAAACTCTGGCCTTTTTTCCTAACAGGACTATTTCTCTCAACAGCAATCAGTTATCCTACATTAATATGAAGTATTGAGTAAGTGCACATATTTGAGTCAATAATAACACTTTAATTATGTACCATGCTCAAGTTTGTTTTTCACACTTGTGATTCTATTCAAACAAGTGAGTGACTGGGATTTTTAGAACTTGTTCGAGAGAATATACAGAGCATTAGTACACACGAAGGAAATGATGCTCATTGTTATTAGGGCTACTGCAAATGATATGGAAACAGTGAAGATACTGTACCTAATAAGTATCACGCTAGGACAGAGAAATCTGGGTTTATTAATTTGACTCTCTGGCCAACATCGAATTTTTAAACAACTTAGTGATTATCAGTCAAAAAGTCTTTATTTCGAATTTTCATGAAATACATACTATACAATACAAGCGTCTATACAAATCATCCTTATTATACACAAATAAGTTGATAGTTCTGAGTATGTTAAAACATAAAATATAAATAGATATAAAAAAGTAAAAAAGTTGTTAAAAACGAATTAAATATACAAGTAGCAAAAGACTTTGACAGCTAAACGGATAACAATAAAATCCAAATCAGTCAAAAATCCCTAACCCCTATGGGATGCCTACTTCCGCTGGGTTGTGCACCACAAATTAAGGACTGATTTTACAGATCCGGAGTACCCAGGCCCAACTTTCAAATTTCGCTACACCTATAACCACTGGAGTAGAGGTGTCAGATTTCAAGATTCTACTTGCAACCGGCGCCGATCTGGTTCCTAGTAACCGACAGACAGGTGTTAACCACAAGCGTCTTGGTTGTTGATACTCCGGGCAGACAACAAAGAAGTGATCAACCGTTTCAACCTGATCCAAACAAAATGGACATTTATCACTTCCTGTGTTCTTCCATCTGCTCATTAGCCAGCGTAGTGGTAGAGTACCTACTTTAAGCTGATGGTGCAATTTACGGTCTTGCTGCTTCGTTATAATGTCCCAGTATTCTTCCAAGCATGGGTCATCCTTGGTTATCATCTCTTACATCTTTAAGGGTATATGACGCACATATTTGGTTTTTCACTAATACTAGTCCTTATTTTGACGGATCTTCTTTAGTGATCTGGAAAGCAGAATTTACAAACTTATCCTCCTAGGATAAAGGAGATTTTCTACTTCCAGATTACATCTACTTGTGGAGGTATTCATAAACATTCATTTTACTGGTTTTAGCATGGGGCTTAAGGCTTCTCAGTTAGAACCTTTTCTTTTCATTCCACTTCTAACTACTCGGTGTTTTTAATAGTGTCGTAACAGCCTGTTAGCTGCTATGACATTTTTTCTGATTCACACACATGGGTGATGCTCTATAACATACACAATTTTGTTACTACTTGCATAATTTCACTTGGTATGAGCAGATGGACTTCTAAACTAGCATAATAGAGATAGTACCAAGAAAAGGAAAATATTTTTATTTGTCATATCTCTCCTTTTGAATACAAGTAATATAAAATATTGTGTATGATCTTGTTCAACTGCCTTGAAAAATTCGCAAGTGGGTGACGAAACACGTGTCAGCTGTAGCTGTATCATTGTTAGAACAACTGAACAATTGTGATGAAGATTGCTTGCTGAATTAAAAACACATTGAATCTTTTCATAATAAACAATTTTGTTGATCGTGGATACTCAGCTGTTTACTTGTATATGGTGTGCTCTGTCTATGGCTTAATTTGTCTTTTATATATACGGAATATTTCTACATATATTGTGTGATACGGTGGGTGGCACGGTATTGAGACATTGAGTACGCTTTGAATGTAGTGAGACAATATCTCCTTTCTATGCAAACATAACAGAGGTGCTGGCTATCTAAGTTACCCACTTGCACCATCTTTTTTCTGTACTACCACAAACTCACACTGGATACTTTAATGTCCAGATGAATCAGCATTAAATGTGGTGTCACTCAAGGCTCAGGCTTATTTCCAACATTTTTAATATCTACATGTACCATCTGAATAAGATTCTCACCCCCATGATATTGGCTACCATATGTATGTGGATGACACACAGCTTCTTCACAAGCGTGATGGCAACTTTAGTAGCCAATCCACAACATTATATTGCCCCTCCCATGTTCATCACTGATGATGGAAACTTTTTTTAAATGGGGAAAAAACTGAGATTCTTCTCTTGTAGATGGTTAGCCCTCAACAGTTGCTCTTCACTTGATCTGATTCTCCCCTTCTCAAGCTGTGTCAAAAACACCTATCTATGGAGTCTTGTTTAACAGTGAGCTCTATATTATGCAACAGAAAAACACTGTCTCTAAATATTCCATGTATTATTTATGTTTGCTGCTTGATGCCCTTCCTGCCCTCTTCATCCTCTAGACGTTAGTATTAAGCTTGCTGTTGTGATGTCCCACCTTGACAATCACAATAGATTGTGTATTGGTCTGCTGAAAAAATCAGTCATCAAACTCCAAATGCTCAAAACAAAGCTGTCCAAATACTGTTTGTCCTAAATTGCCGTGACCATATTAGGACCATTCTCAAAGCCCTCCACTAGCTCCCTGTAAAGGCCAGAACAAATTTAAAAGCACAATGCCTTTTCACAAAGCTATACACAGCAGGTCCTCTGACTACTTGTCCAAGCTATTCTTCTGCATAATTCGACTGCAAGTCTACAATCGACGAACCAGAAATTAGTGTTAACTTACTAATTTTGCCATCAAACATTTTGCAGATGAGCATCTCATTGGAACTCACTCCCATTATATAGAAGACTGAGCAAATGACTCTCTGAAATTCAGGGTGCTCTGAACACCACTTTTATACCTCGCTTCCACACAGATGCCTCCAGACAAACAAAGACTTGGATTTGTTATTGAGATGCCTAAAACCAGCCGCTCCATCATGCCTTGCCCCCTACAGAACCGTAAACGTAAGAAACCTTACAGCAAATGTGTGCTTAACATATTTATTTAAAACTGAATAAGATAGTCATGTACAACACAACAAACTTTGCACCACAGGAATGACCAATGTATGCACAATTGCTGTCCCTCCACTAGACTTTGATCTGTTGGCGGCAGTCAACAGCTGTTGCTTGTCCCATATCTACCAGTTTGCCAGTGTCCAAGGACCAGCACTGGAAGATAGTCTTCCTGACAGGGGCCTCTTACATTCTGCTCAAAGTATCACAAAGTACAGAATCAATTCTTGATGCAGGGCAGTGAGAGTCAAACATTAAAATATCAACAGAGAGAAAAAGACAAATCCCCCACATCTCAATGGTTTGTTCAAATCAAGTTATTTACCTGGCCTTAATGAAGAAGTCATGTTTCAATTCACTGTGATCATTTTGTTTGACTAATTTCCATTGCAAACTAAGCATGTCCATATCTAAATAATTCAGCTCATTGTAGTTTCATACTTTTCACCAACAGGTTTAAAAGTAAAATCATTGATATTTTGTTGCAGGCATATTGCAATCTAAACACACATCACATTATTATTATTATTATTATTATTATTATTAAATGGGTTTTGTTAAGCGCAGACTACCCGGAGCCATTCAAAGATCTTACTTAGGAAATGTTTGATAGCACAATAAAAGTATAGAAATTCTTTATGGAGACAGTACAGCTCTCTTACCGGATCAGCCAGAATTTTATCCTATTGAAATTTAGGAGACAAAAGAAAATATCCATTTGTCATTAGTCAGTGTTCTGATGCGCACTCCATGTGAAACTTTGAATAAAATAGCAACAAACACTTGTCTAGAGATGGACCTAAAACGCAACTCCCTATGGTCTGACTAGCACACCATTGTTTCTTAAGATTTGAAAAAAATGATCTATGCGATGTACACAATCAAAATACATCCACCATGATGTAATATATTTATAACATCTGATGAATAGACACAGGAGCCACCAAAGGTGGCATCAGTCACTGACTCCTCTAAGATTGTTACTGGGAGTTCACTGCTGTGTGGAGGGTATAGGTGCTGCATCATGGCAGCCACTACCAATTGCAAAAAGCTCAGTAAAGGTGGCCAGGGTTAATTAAAAATGTATTCCAGCTACCCTGAATTTCTTTACTCAGTCCACCTTGACTGATGGTGGGGTTTGCATGGAGGCATACCATATGCATATCGGGCCCTGCCCACTTCCACCTTCAGATCATTTTATTAATGGTATTTTTGTGAAACTAACCTCACAGAGCACCTGCTGACTGTGGATGGTGGATGACTGCTAGAGGTATTGTTTCAGCAGAGACAAATGATATCAACATGTGAATAGGGTTAGCATGCTGAAATGATTTTTATTGACTTTGAACTGTGAACAATGTTAAGTATTTGTGTAATAATACTATTTGCTAATGCACATTACTCAAAATGTCCTGTCCCTTCCAAACCATTCTGTTTATGACTGGAGTCTCTATCAGTCATGATTTTGAAATTCCTAACACACTTGACACACAGGCAGTTCCGGGGGTGAAAAGGTTCAAACTCCAAGAGAATATGACAGGAACTACATGTACGAATTATATTTTTCTTACCAACAGCAAGTCATCTAGGATGTTCTGAGAAAAGATTCAGAAGAACAGAATAGAATGCATTAATTGGACAAAGCATTTATAAAAAAAAAACATCATCATTAACACATAAATACATTAATAACCATATTGCAAGATGTTTAAAGCTGCTACTGCCCCATAAGCAAACTGTTCACTATTCAGTGACCTGGGATCTGCTCCTAGCCATCTACATACCTTGGAATTTCATATTTGAAAGCTTCAGCATGCAGGGACCTCTCAAAGTCAGCCAAAATGTTGTCATCATTGGCTATTTTCTTATTTGTATGGATCAACTGAGTATTTCAATGGTTCATTCTCAGATATCCCTACACACCTTTTAACCGGAGTTGTCTGTGGTGGTAGGGAATTTCATCCTCAGCTGAGTAGGTATAACCTATGTATTGACTGTAGGTTGTTCAAGCTTGAAAGGATCTGATGCCCACTGTGTTAGCCTACTCTATAATTTCTTACAGAACATGGCACAAAACATCTTTAAAAAACTGTAGACATACTGTCACTCAGAAACTACTTCAAAATGGTCTCACACTAGATGGTGGGGACGATACCTTTGCGTTAGAGGCACACAAAGCATATAGAACTGAGGTATTTTACTCCTGAGTTAAATTCACAGCCTCAGATAATGCAAAGTGGTTATATCACAAATATGAAGTAGGTGAAACAACTGAAATGTACACTCCATATGAGGCCACAGAACTCCCTCTCACTTACCAAAAACATGCTAATTGGTTTAAAGGTGCCCTCCCCAGACTACAGAAAACTTGAGAGCAGGCCCATTCAGCAATGAGCGGGAGACATGGCCAGTCTTGGCTGGATACACACCATATTCAGGTATCAATAATTTGACCGCAGCCCAACTGCAGGGATTATACAATACTTTAGTAATAATATGCAGATGCCTTACACATTGTGTAATGAAAACATTAACAGTTACCCCTCTGCTGGCAGTTCAAGCTGCACTACCACAATTGGTTACACTAGCCATTAGCCCACAAACATTGAATGCAGGTATGGGAAAAGTTCCCACCAAGAGGAAAGAAATTCTGTTTTGTATTGCACAAAAAACAAATCAGCTTGAAGCAGTATTTCCCCTTATGGGCCTGCAGGAAAAACACAGAATACTAACCATTTGTTCGCCAATGGGGATGAATCCCCCAGTAGAAGAATGTGCTACTTGGGGTATGGTCTTTGTTGCAGTATATACCAGAATACATAGTACCCCTTCACTGGCAGTTCCACCTGACGTATTGAAACAGGTCCAGAATGAGCATGGACAGCACCTGCCCTAGACTTATGAATTAAACTCACGGGTGATTTTTCTGCAGTGTGTGCCATAATGTTGACTAACATTAAAGGGGAAGCAGCAGCATTAGCTATACACCGACCTTTAAGGGATTTTCCTCCTGCAGAGGAGAGCAGGAGCGCAAATTACCTAAAACTTTCGAAGAAACCTATGCCACGCTGGCTAGGGATAATCTGGGGACCAGAGCTGGGAAACCACGACTGAAGAGTAATGCTGAAAAGGATAACTCTAAGCAAGCACCCGACTCTCCAACGAAGAGGAAGTGGGCCAATAAAATACAAAATAATCATATAACAATATCACAGAGTGGGTCTCCTACACAGGAATCTACAGAGAAATGTTACAACTTGCAGAACCGTGATAATGTAAACCACTTGACAGGTATCAGCATACTGATACATGTCCCTCTCGTTCCTTCCAGTATTCATCTGATAAATGTTCCAAGAGAGGAAAACGGACAGAGCACAGATCAGAAAAGCAAGTGAAACAAAAGAAGGACTTACAACGCTCCTGTGACTACATAATTAAGCAAGAAGAAAAGCCTAAAACATCTAAACCTCAATTTAAAAAGAGGAAGGTAGCCAGACTTAAGATCAGGAATGCCCTGGATTTTAAAGACTTTGCTTCTGAATGGGGAATTTCCATTGACAATGCTGTACAGCGCAGCAGAAGTCACAATAGTTCACCAGAACCTGATGGATTGTCTGGTGGAAGTAGTACTGAGTAAGTGTATCACAGTGGAAACACAAGATACTAGGTTAAGCATTCCACATTGTTAATATGAAATCCAACTACGGTTGGAGCGGGACATACCCAGGTTCAGTAATGTCCTCTTCTGGGAGGAGCTCACACAAGGATGCAATATTCTTTTGTCGAAAAAGATTGGCCAACTCATTTCGTAATCAATTGCCCAAAGGGGAAAACAGTGATTTTACTAGCCTTTTCCAACCTCGATCCAGAATCGATTTAACACTTGTATGCCAAGGAGTGGGCTTTAGTGCTAGCTTCTCCGTTATGCCCGCAACCATATGGGGTGGGATGATGGTTCACCTTATCATGACATACCATTGAGGACAACCTCATAAACCCAAAGACAATATCTAAGCTAAACAACAAGTTAGGGAATTCCTAGAACAACTAGAATACCAAGGTATAATTGAAGGGTGCACCTCTTCAATGAATAATACTGTTCCCAGAAATGAAACCAAATCAATCATATCATATGATGTTTGATTACAGACACTTAAACTCAGCTACTTGCATATTTGTAGTACAATACAAACACAGTGCAGCACTAGTGAATGACATTGTGTAGAATAAACACAAAACAAAACTAGATATCTCAAATGTTTTCTTCTGCCAAAAATATAGCACTTGGTAGCACGTATTTGACAGCCTTCATTGCATTAAGTTCTGAGAAACAAAACTAACATATAGCTCAGGAGTCTAAAAGTAGCCCTGGGCTGTTTTCAGCCAGAGTCACAGAATTACTTGAAAATGTTGATGACCAGCCATTGTGATATGTTGATGGTATATATTTAACAGACAATGACCTTATAGAACACTTGACCACAGCAAACCACAAAATCCTGGGGTTTCCTCACGTGGGCTACAGATTCAATAAAAAAAAATTGAGAATTGCCCACCTCAGGGTCCTATTTTTAGGATGCAAGTTGCCAAGTAAGGGCAAAAGCCTAGTTTGGCAGAACATACATTCCAATTTATACAGAATGAGTAAAAAAAATTGACAACTTATTATGCCCAGAATTTTCAAGCAGACATTGAACACTAGAACACATGGAAACTTTACGTTTCGTTCAAGCTGATATGATAGCTTTCAGAACACCTGCACACATGTGTAAACACAACAAATCTATTTATCCGGGTAATCACGGGTACATTAGGGTACATATATGTTGCATTCAAATAAGGTGACACAGTAATGATAGCATGTAATTCAGATTTATATACAAATGCTGAAATGTGTTTTGTATTTACTGAACAAATAATGACAACAGTACAGACTGCTGCAGTGAGAGAGTGTGCCCTATCTCAAGGGAAATAAATTAGTGTCATGAGCCCGGTACCGACCTTAGAGGTGGTTAGCAGAGCAAGCATTCCCAACTCTTATAGTGTGTGATTTGTGTTAATGTGTGCAGTCATATAATGAGTACCTTCATCATTGGAGCCAGAATGGATTCAGAGATTCAAGATTCAAAAATACTTTATTCGGTTAAAAAGACAAAATAACCATAAAAGTAGCATGTAAGGTGCAATTTACAAAAGGTAGAGTAAGTATTTTTCCTTTAAAATCACAAAATGAGAGAAACAACAAAATTAAATCCATATCAGCAGTATTAAGTTCATATATACAATAAAAGAGATCAATCCATTTGCATTGATTTACGACATTTAAAAACCAATTTTAAAAATTCTGCAATTGAGGCGACCATAAAAACAGTATCCATTTTCTGGCACTCTGTAAACGCTAGGCGGCATCTGTAAACATTTAGATCTTTAAGGATAGGGATGATAAGTTTCTTTCGGGGAAAGGTATAAAATTTACAAAAAAATAAAATATGTATATCCGATTGTTGGGAAACATCATCGCATGGACAAAAACATAAATCCTTCAACCAACAATTCATCACGGGGAATGATAGTGTCCTGAAAACTATATTCAATCTAAATCGGGTCAAAAGGTACCGTTCATGATTGGACATATACAGTGAAAGATATGGCTGCAAATTCTCTCCACGTATAATATCCTGGTGGGCAGAAACAGTCTTTTTTCTTGCCTCCTCTATATTTCTCTTTTCCTTGAGGTGGGTCATACACAAATATTTCAAATCTCTTCTGGATATGTATTCCATTGATTGTGGATCCTCAAAGTATTGGGGGCAACTTATTTTTTCAAGAAAGTCTCTGACATAGCCTATCCATTTGTAATCCCTGATGTTGTCCAATACCATGATGTCCTTTAAAATGGCCCGATTGACAACACATTCTTCATTTGACCAGACCCTATGCCAAAGAAGAACTGGCTGGATTCTAATAGTGTCAGTGACATAAGATATTCCCAATTCAGCATGGCATATCATTGTTGCAGTACTTTGGGGTACAGACAGGATGTGACATAAAAACTTATTTTCCAGGATTTGGATTGAAGTGATGTTTGAATAACCCCATAATCCTGCCCCGTAGATGGCTACAGATATACAGGTCGCATTATAAACGGTTAAAATCTCTTTTATGGGTTTTTTACCTAATTTTTTCATAAAACATTTTAGGGCCATAATGGTCTTAGAGAATAACAGAGATCTAGCATGAATTGCTGTGGTCCATGAGCCACTTTCATGAAACAATATCCCCAGATAAGGGAAGGTGGGGGTCCTTTCTAAGGGATTGGAGTTTACAAAGATTTGCTTCACATGCTTGTTTGTTCTGGACCCGCAGTACATAGATAAAGTTTTAGAACAATTAATTTTCAAATCTAAGTCAAGCATGAAGGTGTTGAAGGCTGTAACCAAACTTTGTAAAGCCATTGGGGTGCGCGCCATTAGGACAGCATCGTCAGCGTACATCAGTGCAGGGACAGGCCTACCTCTCACCATGGGCATGTCCCTGCCCTCCTGCACGAGATGCTTTTCCATTCCATTTATGTACAACAGAAATAGGAAGGGGGCTAAGACGCACCCTTGGCGCACACCCCGACCGATCCCAAATTGTCTGCTGCATTCACCATTTTTCCCAAATCTGACACTGGCAGTGGCCCCAGAATACAACTCTCTCAGAAAACATATAATGGCATTGTCTACCCCCAAGTCAGCCATAATTGACCATAACTTAATGTGTGACACACAGTCAAAAGCTGATGATAGATCAACAAATGTGAGGTATAGACGTTGTTTTTTGACCTTTATATACTTCTGTTGCAAGGTGAAGAGATTCAAACCTTGCTCTATGGTCCCTAGGCCCTTTTGGAACCCAAATTGAAAGTCACTTAACACCCCATTTTCATCGGCCCAGCTTTGCAGTTTAGCTAAAATCACTCTTCCCAGAATTTTTATAGAAGAGTCCAATAAGGAGATTGGCCTATAGCATGTACAACTTAGCCTGTCCCCTTTCTTAAATATTGGGACTATTGTTGATGTAAACCAGGTAGGTATTGGGCTATTTGCCAGAACGGCATTAAAGAGCTGAACTAACAGTGGCCCCCATAATTCGATGTTAGCCTTATAGAGGTCGTCTGGTATATCGTCTGGTCCTGCTGCTTTGCCCCCCTTAGTCGCCTTTAGGCTTGCTGTCACTTCAGGAAGGGTTACAGTCAAGGTTCTAGATGTGTCTAGATTTAGCAACCCCATCTCCTGGCCTGTTTCAGAGGTTAGTTCCACAGCCATATAAAGGGAGGAAAAATGGGCCACCCACTCATCTTCTGAGATGGCAATTTCCATGCGTGCTTTTTGTTCATATAGGAGGGGGGTGTTGATAACCCTCCAAAAAGCAGCCGGATCCTTCGATTTTGATGCGTCGCATAGGTTATCCCATGCCTCCCTTTTTATCGAGGTCTTCCTGTCCCTTAATGCTAGGTTATAGTCCTTCCTTGCAATTCTAATTTGGTTTACGTCCTTTGGTCTATTATGGATTGCATATCTAAGCTTTGTTAAGGCTCTAGTGCACTTCCTATCAAACCATTTCCTATTGGACTTTAGGGAATTTTTCCTATTAACCCACAGTGCTTCCTTAATTTTACTAGAAATAATGCTAAAATGGGTTATTATTTCACATTTCTCTGCGTATTCATCTAAACAGATGGAAAAGCTACTCATGCAGTTAGTCAGTATTTTATGCAGGAAATCATCTGGGACCAGTCTGCTCCATTTAAGGTTGTAACCATTTTGAGCACCCACCCTCACGTCCTGGACCTTTTGGTTCTGACATTCTCTAATAACAGCTACGGTAAATAGGTTTTCCATTTTTAATACCTGTGGCAGATGATCACTCAATGGTAGATCCATGATGTTTGCTCTAATCAATCTGTTTGCAGAGCTAAGTGTGCATAAGCTAAAATCAATAATGGTTGAAGCACCCCGCCCGACAAAGGTTGGGACAAACGTCGTTGTGTGGTGTGCTAATTCGTTTACAAAGCCAAGATTAAAGTTAAAAATCATTTCATTCAGTAAGTCGCCTAGTAGGGTGTGTTCAAAATGCGTCAAATTGACGTCTTGTTCCAGCATTAGACCACAAATACCCTTTTGGCCCTTTTTGCAGAGAGTACAATTAAAATCACCCCCCCATAATAACATAACTTCAGCCCTCTTACTCTTGTCAAATTCATCTTGCATTTCTAGGGCTAGTGTGTCAAGTACATCCTTAATCATGCTATCTGAACAGTTATTATAGAAATTAAAAAGAACCATCTTTGGACCCTTCCTTGTATATATCACAATTTTTTGGTAGTAGCTGGATCCAGGAGAGAAAACAATTTTATCATATACTAAAAGATTAGATATGTATACAATCAACCCCCCCTTGGGTCTTCCGTATACTCCGCCCACCGCAGGGGTAAAGTACGTCTTGTAGCCATTAAGGTGTATCGGCGTGGTGGCCCAAGTTTCTTGAAGGGCTAGTATTCCCACGTCGGTAATGGCCTCATCCCAGCTTGGATTTGTGATCTTTTGTTTTAACCCAGCCACGTTCCAAAATAATACCGTACAGGAATCTTTATCTACAGAAGACATATCTACAGTATCCCCTAATCTGTTGGCCTGGCTCCCTTGTATGTGCTCATTCCCCCCCTGTATTTCTGTGGTTTCCTCATACCCCAGACAACTTGTAGAATCCAGGTCTACGGGATTAATAGGTAGCCGGTCATCTTCCTTAATCTTGGGGAGTCAGTCCACTGCTTCCAAGCAGTCAAACCGATTATAACATGGGAAAAACGGGGGAATTTGCACATTGCCTATCCATCCTGGATCATAGCCCTGTGGATGAAAATAAGGAGGCCTGCCTTTGTGTTTCACAGTGTTCCAGCCATCATCATGCCTCCCATTCCACAGTGTATTGTGGTAGTTGTTATCAGAGAACTGGCCAGTATTACCACCATGGCGTCGATTTTCCCTGGTCCAACTCCACCTATTATCCGGTTGTTCACCCTCCGGGTAAAAATAGGATAATGGCCTAGCCACAACAGACAAACCGTAATTTCTTGGGGGCCTTGATGTAATAAATTCTGCGGTGCGGGGATTCTCAAATGTTATTACCACGCAGTCACCTTGTATCCTTTTTTTATTATTATTGTACCCCACCCAGGGAGCCCTTTCAACCATAAGGATATTGCTTTTGAAGGCCGGGGGGAGAGGGTAGTTATCATTTAGCCAATGTATTGTTTTATTTACTAGTCCCCCATTATTTTCATATGATTTATCAGCAGGTTGGGGTACTCCAGTAAGGACCACAACATATGTTGAGGCTTCTGGTGGTAAATGTATGTTTCTACGTGTCTCCCTCTTTTCTTCATTAACTTTATCCTTAGGAATTTGCGTGGGTGGCGCTGTTTGGTCAATTACGGTAGGATTTTTAGGTGTTGGTATAACTTTTGGAGGTGGGTTAGTGGTGGGTTTTGGAGGTGGATTAGAGGTAGTTTTTAAAGATAGATTGGTATTACCATCGCTTTTAGCGGCTGTGGGTGGTCTATTCGTAGTTGGTTTCTTTTCAGGAACTTTATTGTTCAAATTAAAGCTAGGGGCACTGATATCTTTATGGATATTAGTCAATATTGTTTCCAGACATCGTAGCCTAACCTCAATAGGTTCTAAGAGAATTTTTAGCATTGCAAAGATGTTGTTATTAACCATGCTTAGGCTACTGCTGTCTTCGTTCCCTCCAGCTTGATTATCAACTACCCCACTTAGTTCCAATATCCCCTCCAAGCTGCTATCCAAGATAGTTTCATCTGGCAAACTTAATGTTATGCCCACACTTACCCGGGGGCCACCCGCGGCACCATTAATATTAGTGTGAACGTCTGGGTTTGTGCATACATTTAATAGGGTGGGATCCGGCTGGATTGGGTCATGGGTCTTACCAGTCTGGGCTTTTTTCCCTTTGCGAGTAGTGGTTTTAATCGGCTTTTGTTTACTGCTCTTTAGTTTAGGGATTGCCCCCTCCTTCCTCCCCCTTTCTATTAGGGTACTATCTGTGGTTTCATTTTCTGTTGCCACCGGGCCATTTTCCAGTAGCAAGGAGAGATTTGGGGTTGCCTCCAGGCCTTCCTGTGAGGCAGGTAAGTCGCTGCCCTGGTCTTTGTGAACCATTACGAGTGACTTTGGGACAGATACATTATTAGGTGTACAAGCTTGTGCAATGTGACCCAGAGAGGAACGCTTTGCCATGGCTAGGTCTTGGGACACCCTTCTGTCCATCAGTATGATCCCTTCATCAATAAGGGCATGCGTGCGCACTATAAAATCATCTAGGGTGCCAGTTAGTTTTTTTGCCCCAGCTAAAGCCATACTTCTAGTCTCAGGGTGATTCATGGCAGGTCCAGTATATGGCACGCTAAGCGGATGTATATAGCTTATAATCAATTACCGGACCAAACCCCGTGCAACAGGAGTTCAATTATGTGTAGCAGCCAACTTACAGTTATGCAGTCTCGGTGTCCTTTGGCTGGTCGCAACCGAGCAGGGTGTCTGGCACAGGCCAGGCTCCTCGGGCCTCTGAGGGCCTAAGATGGCCCGCCCTTTGCCCGGGCTTCGCCCCGGGCGTCCCGCTCGCGTCCCGCGACGCGGGTTCGTGCCCGCCTTTGAACCCGCTCGCGCTCCCTGTGCGCGTCACTCTACGCGCCGCCGCGAGGCCTGCCGGGTGTTGTGGTTCCCGGAGCGGCGGCGCGGAGTTCTACGGGCGGTTGACTCCTGGCGATGGCGGCTTCTCCCTCTATGATGCAGCGTGGTGTCAGTAAGGTAGGTAGCGGTTTCCCCCGCTCTGCCGGTTCGTGCCCGCCTTTGAACCCGCTCGCGCTCCCTGTGCGCGTCACTCTACGCGCCGCCGCGAGGCCTGCCGGGTGTTGTGGTTCCCGGAGCGGCGGCGCGGAGTTCTACGGGCGGTTGACTCCTGGCGATGGCGGCTTCTCCCTCTATGATGCAGCGTGGTGTCAGTAAGGTAGGTAGCGGTTTCCCCCGCTCTGCCGGTTCGTGCCCGCCTTTGAACCCGCTCGCGCTCCCTGTGCGCGTCACTCTACGCGCCGCCGCGAGGCCTGCCGGGTGTTGTGGTTCCCGGAGCGGCGGCGCGGAGTTCTACGGGCGGTTGACTCCTGGCGATGGCGGCTTCTCCCTCTATGATGCAGCGTGGTGTCAGTAAGGTAGGTAGCGGTTTCCCGAGATTCAAAAGGTTGCTAAGGGAAGCACAAGGTGCTTTGGGAATAGGTGGCAAAGCTGAAAGAATGCTTGCCATGGGCTCAAGTCATTCATACATTGAGTTGTTTTACAGGATTTAAAAGACTTCCAGGATGAACAAAACAACGTCCAAGTAAAAGGCACCACCACCGGAGAGTAAAAGTAGCTCCGGCAAGATCTGGCTGGACCTCAAAAGTCAGGGATATGGTCCGAGAAAAGACTGTGAACAAGAAAAAATGTAGGCCATCTTACAAAGTGCCTGTCCTGGCTGGCCTCAATGTGATGCAACGATCTGGGACGATGTGTGGGTTCCTGCAGTGACACTGCATGCCTTGCGTCGGAATCGCTGCGGTGATCTCGGACTTTAGAGATCGGTGCACTCGATGCAGCGTGCAGCGATTTCTTGGACTACGGGCAAGCGCTGCGAATATTTCTCTGGCAATGTGCCAGAAACAGATGTGGATATGTCATGCTTCTCGAAGTTGTGTTACTTTTTCCAGCTCCCAGTGGCAAAAAGCCTCCAGAGGTCAAATACAACAGCTGGCATCTCTTAGCAGGTGAGAAATCCCAGCCAGGTAGTTCAGGGGAGCTGGTGGTGAAATGTTTGTGTCCCTGAGACTTCGTAACTGGGCCGCTACCTTGCGCAAGATTTTGATTGTGTCGCATTTTGTTTTTACTTATGTTTTAAAAACCACGTGGCTGCATTGAGATCTGTTTTAAAATTGTAATTTGAATTAGTGAAGTGAACTGTACCTCGAATCGGAGAACGGTCACGGACATAGCCGGCGCTGACTCCCTAACGAGCCACGGGGTTCCTGCCAGCCAATCACTAAGGGCAGGGCGGAGAACTAGGCGGGGAATCAGTATTTGAAGGCATCTTAGCGCGGGAGCGGGCACTTTGGTAACTGGGACGCTACCTTGTGCAAGAATTTGCTCGAGTCGCATTTTGTTTTTACTTATGTTTTAAAAACCTCTATGCTGCATTGAGATCTGTTTTAAAATTGTCATTTGAATTAGTGAAGTGAACTGTACCTCGAATCGGAGAACGGTCACGGACATAGCCGGCGCTGACTCTCTAACGAGCCATGGGGTTCCTGCCAGCCAATCACTAAGGGCGGGGCGGAGAACTAGGTGGGGAATCAGTATTTGAAGGCGTCTTAGCGCGGGAGCGGGCACTTTGGTAACTGGGCCACTACCTTGCGCAAGAATTTGCTCGTGTCACATTTTGTTTTTACTTATGTTTTAAAAACCACTATGCTGCATTGAGATCTGTTTCAAAATTGTAATTTGAATTAGTGAAGTGAACTGTACCTCCTATCGGAGAACGGTCACGGACATAGCCGGCGCTGACTCCCTAACGGGCCACGGGGTTCCTGCCAGCCAATCACTAAGGGCAGGGCGGAGAACTAGGCGGGGAATCAGTATTTGAAGGCATCTTAGCGCGGGAGCGGGCACTTTGGTAACTGGGACGCTACCTTGTGCAAGAATTTGCTCGAGTCGCATTTTGTTTTTACTTATGTTTTAAAAACCTCTATGCTGCATTGAGATCTGTTTTAAAATTGTCATTTGAATTAGTGAAGTGAACTGTACCTCGAATCGGAGAACGGTCACGGACATAGCCGGCGCTGACTCTCTAACGAGCCATGGGGTTCCTGCCAGCCAATCACTAAGGGCGGGGGCGGAGAACTAGGCGGAGAATCAGTATTTGAAGGCATCTTAGCACGGGAGCGGGCACTTTGATAACTGGGCTGCGACCTTGCGCAATAATTTGCTTGTGTCGCATTTTGTTTTTACTTATGTTTTAAAAACCACTATGCTGCATTGAGATCGGTTTTTAAATTGTAATTTGAATTAGTGAAGTGAACTGTACCTTGAATCATAGAACGGTCACGGACATAGCCGGCGCTCACTCCCTAACGAGCAACGGGGTTCCTGCCAGTCAATCACTAAGGGCGGGGGCGGAGAACTAGGCTGGGAATCAGTATTTTAATCCTTAATGGCGCGGAAGCGCGCAGCGGGAGCGCCAGAGGTGCGCCGAAGGCTCACCAAAGGCGAGCCTATCTGCGCCGGTCCGCGCTAGTACGGGGTTAGGGGCGAGTCACTCTGCCCAACGTCTCATTTACTCCTCAGAAGACCTTTGCAGTTTGCAGCGGGCGCTGTCCCCATTAGAGCCTGCCATTAAAAACTGCCTCGACAAAAATAGAATTTATCAACGACGCGTCAGCTTCCCAGAAATATCGGTCAGTCGGGAACAGAAAGGCAACTCCACCTCTTCCAGGCAGGTAGCGCTCCTGCTGTATTATTTAAATACACGCTCTTTAGTCAAACATCAGTTAGAAATATTCACATTATTGACTACTGATCAACCAGATATCCTGTTTGTCACCGAAACTTGGCTGACCCCTGACTCCACACCTGATATTCTGGTGGCACTTCCCACCGATTACTGTATTCTCCACATGGATCGTCCCCCTGGTAAATCGGGTGGGGAAGTGGCTGCAATTGTCCACTGCAACCATGACAATTTTGTCTTTTAATCTTGTGGCTGTGGACAATTTAGTCATCAAATTGGAATCTGATTCTACCTCACTGATTTGTGTTGTAATCTATAGGCCCCCTCAGCATATGCCTCTAGTTCCTCTCTTATTGAGTGAGCAAATAGCAAACATAGCAACCAACTATTCTAACATCATTATCATTGGTGATTTTAATTATTGGTTTAGTGATACACTTGGTGGTCTCCATTCACAGGAATTTACGGACTTATTAACCAACCTTAACTTAACTCAGCACCTATCGTTGCCAACACACAATAAGGGTCATATATTGGACCAAATCTGGACCACAAACCCTATCATTTCTGCTCTCCTGGTACTCCCATGTCTGTGGTCTGATCATCACCTTATAACATTCCTGATGACTCTACCTCTTAGAACTAAGTATCCTCGGGTCGAGGGGGGCCTAGCAAGATGTTGGGGTACTCTTGATAGATTGGAATTTATGAACTCCCTAGCCAGCTCAACCCCAACGGTCACTCAAGACTTAAACACTTAAGATGCGCAGATCACTTCATGGCTTCAAACTGCCAGCGACAAGTTTGTTCCACTCAAGAAAATTAGGTGTAATCGCTGGGCTGATGCTCATAAATGGTTCTCTAGTGAACTAAGGGAACAGAAATTGTCACTCCGTCAAAAGGAGAGAAAATGGAGATTAAACTACGCCCCTGAAGATAAGCTCCTCTACAAAGAGGCGCCAAAAAGCTATAATAAAGCTATTAAGGCAGCAAAGGTAGATTATTTCTCCACCAGGATCTTGAACTCCAGCAATAAATCGAGAGAGATTTTCTCGATTGTGAATGAACTATCAAACGCTGATAGAGTTTTGCTCAAGCCAGCTCCCACTCAGGAGCTCTGTGACGATCTGAATATTTTTTTCTTTGAAAAAATAGCCACAATTAAAGCTAGTATTTCATGCTCTTCCTAATTTGTACCCCCATTGGACACACCTATGAACATCCCACTGCTGGAACAGTTTCCCACAATTAGTCCTCAGGCGCTCCCCCTCCTACTGTCCAAAGAAGAAAAATCGGGCTCTCCGAGGGACTGATGTCCACCTTACATTTTGAGAGAATTTTTTTCAACCTTTCCACAACCTTTCCAACCTTTCCCTGTCTCTCTTGAATGCCTCACTGTTACAGGGCTGTGTCCCTAAATCATTTAAAGATGCAGTAGTGGTTCCTTTGGTAAAAAAACCTGGAGCAGATCCATCTAACTCCTCCATTTATCGTCCACTATCTTTACTCCCCTACTTGGCCAAAATACTGCACGCACATGTGCCTAAGTGTATGTCAGACTTCATGGAACAGTCTGGATATCTGGACCCCCAACAAGCGGGTTTGCGCCCTGGCCACTCCACGGAGTCAGTCATACTGGCAGTATTGGACGATCTACACAGGAAGGCAGACTCCGGAACCCCTTAGGCCTTGGTACTCCTGGATTTGTCAGCCGCATTTGACACGGTGGACCATAAGATATTGGTGGACCGTGTCAGACGGACTGGGATCCAGGGCCATGCCTAGAGTGGATTATGTCCTTTCTGGAGGGCCGCACACAAGCAGTACGCCTGGCTAATTTCACAGCGCTTAGGCTGAACATCACTTGTAGGGTCCCTCAGGGTTCCTCCCTGTCCCCTCATCTATTCAATCTGTGCCTCCTCCCTCTGATCAAGTCCTTAAAAAATAGGAATGTGACTACATTCAACTACGCGGATGACTTACAACTCTCATTTACTATAGACAATTCTCCTAATTCTATCACCAATTTTCAGGAAACCGTGTTACACATCCACTACTGGATGGACAACCATCATCTGAAGCTTAATCCTAGGAAGAATGAGGTGCTACTGATAGGGGGCAGCCATGTCTTCTGGGGCCCTCACTACTGGCAAGCAGAGCTTGGGCTTTCCCCTAAGCCATCTACCTCTGTGAAAAGTCTGGGGGTAACCATAGACAAAGATTTATCCCTGAAAACCCAAATAGGGACAGTGGTTTCAACATGTTTCTTTCAATTACGAAAGATTTATAAGATCCATCACCTGCTTACTCACGCAGTATTGATACAGGTGGTGATAGGGCTGGTATTGTCTCATTTAGACTATGCTAACTCAATTTACCTAGGGCTCCCATCCTGTCTGACTAAGCGGCTTCAGCTGGTGCAGAACCAGGCTACTAGATTGATCCATCAGCAGCCCAGGTGGCACTCTGCCAGACCTCTTATAAACAAAATTCACTGGCTACCACTGCCTCAACGATCTGCATTTAAGACAGTTTGCTTAATTTTTAAAGCCCTAAATTGTCATAGTCCCATATTTATCAATAATTTGCTAACTAGGTAAACCCCTACTCGGGATCTTTGCTCCAAACATCTACAGTTGCTAGTCACTCTGAAATTCAAGCGGAAACGACATGGTGGATGCCGGTTTGCATATCTGGCCCCACAGCTGTGGAACTCGCTTCCCTTGGAGATTCGATCCTGCACAGAACTACTGCGGTTCAGGAAACTTCTTAAAACTTGGCTATTTAAACAAGCACATGAGTAAGCCCTGCCTCAGTATGCGACCAGTCCAGAATAGCGCCATGAAACCTTGGTCTACGTGCGCTTTACAAATTTGTTATAACATAACATAACTTCAGAACAGGATTCAAGCTCAATTCAAGCCCTTGGAGATCTTCCTCAAGCAGGGACGACAGCAACCAGCAAAGTCCTTTCTCCTTTTCTTGGCAGCAAGTAGCCACTGCAGGCCAACCCCAGACAGCAAACTGTACAGGGGCAGTATTCCTCCTCAGCTTCTCCGGCTCTACTCCTTGGCATAGATCCCTCTTGATTCACAGAAGTGATCTAAAGTTCTGGGGTTTGGGCCCCAATACTTGTACAGTAAAATCCTTTGTTCGCTGGTGGCAGGGAAGCCCTGTGCCCAGTCAAAGCCAGTTCTGTCCTCTCTGGTGCAGCGTCCTTGCAGGAGGTGGAGACAGCATTGTGGAATGCAGAACAGGCACATTCAGGTGAAAGGAAATCTCCTCCTAGTACTCTAAATGCAGCCCTGGTCTATTCAGCCCAGCCCTGACTCATCCAGACTCTCTGGAGCAACTACTCCTCCTCAGCCCCTGTCATTCCAAAGCAAGACATGCAATACACAAACCTAACAGTTGCACACTGGATGGCTAAGCAAGAAAATACCTACTTTCTAAAAGTGGTATTTTCAAACACAGAATGTAAAAATCACCCTCACTAAAAGATGCATTTTAACACTCGGAGTTCAGGCATATCAACAATTATTTCCCTATCTTGTTCCGAGGGGTAGTTTAAAATTGTATAAGCAAACTACCCATTCTATCCTATGAAATGGATAGCCTTGCAATAGTGAAAAACAAAATTGGCAGTAATTCACTATCAGGGCATGACACACATCAGGGCATGTACTACCTTTCGCATACACTGCACCCTGACCACAGGGGTACCTTGGGTCTACCGTAGGGGTGACTGTCAATTAAGAAAAAGGATGGTTACGGCCTGGCAAGTGGATGAACTTGCCAAGTTGACATGGCAGTACTAGACTCCACACAAGCGCTGCAACAGCAAGCCTGAGTTACATTTACAGGCTGCTCATGTGGGTGGAGAGCTCCAAGCCAATTAGCACCATTTGATTTAGAGGCCCTGGGCACACACGGTGCACTGTACTAGGGACTGACTTGTAAATCAAATCAGCCAATCATGGAAACACCATCCCATAACAACGATTTACAAATGGAGCACTTACACTTTGGCACTGAACAGCAGTAGCAAAGTGCCCAAAGCATCTAGACCAGCAAAATGAAGTCCAACACACAGCAAAAACACAGGAGGCAAAGGCAAAAATACAGGGGAAACCCATGCCAATGATGCCAGGTCTACTACACAGCATATGCTCTGGAAGGGGTAACCTCCAGGTCTGTATCCTGCAATCAGAAGGACTGTCAATGATACCTAACTCTGTTCTAGAAACAAATGTTGTCCAAACTTTAACAGATAATGTGTCAATTGTCAATCTGTCAAGATATACTTTGTCCAATCAACAGAACTCTGTGTTATGGTTTAAACTTCAGTCCAACATCCATGCCAGACTTTGCACAGATACATGTTGACCTGTTTAATTTTACTACATACCTTAAATTAAAGAAGCTTTTTGATGAGCAGCCAACTTATGTCTTACTTTCAATTGCACACACACTGGAATGTCATAGGCCCATACTATTATTGCTAGATGACACAGGCCGACCACCACCCTCTATGCTTAATCTACTTACTGATTTAGACAACTCCTCCAATCTCAATCTAGACACTTAGTTAAAACCCAAGTCTACTTTTATTCCTAACATACCATCTGACATCCTAATAGACATATTTTACAAGGGAATCACCAGTGAACTATACATACTGGAGGACAAATGTCATAAGGGAAACACATATATAAAAAAACAATCT
This sequence comes from Lissotriton vulgaris, assembly GCF_964263255.1. Taxonomy (NCBI): domain Eukaryota; kingdom Metazoa; phylum Chordata; class Amphibia; order Caudata; family Salamandridae; genus Lissotriton; species Lissotriton vulgaris. Next base: position 1,233,018,699 of record NC_141695.1, on the reverse strand, counting down.
GAGTATTATCATAAAGGAAGCAGACAAAGGGGAGAACATAGTGGTTATGAAGGACAGTGAATACATGAACGAGATTGATAGACGACTATAAGATGGTTTAGCCTACATTAGATTGACTAACAATCCACTGAAAAACATACCTAAAAAGATTGAATTCAGGTTGGCCCATTGCAAGATCTTTGTCTTATCAGTGCCATAGAATTCAAATTAATGTGTTATCCATCTCCAGAGACGCCATTTATTTATATACTGCCAAAGATTCATAAAGCAGGGCACCAGGCAGACCCATGTTGATTTCTGAGTATATAGATTTTCTTTCGCAGCCATAATTGTACAGTTTGCCATCCTTTATACAAGATACCAAGGACCTTCTTAGCAAACTATAGGACATAGAATTGGTGGATAAATTAAAATTTGTAATGTTGGATTTCAATTCCCCATATACGTGTATTCCCTTGGGAAAGGACATACAAGATCTTGCCTCTACTCTTTTGGTTAGAGATACCTCACTATATGAACATACTGAGATGATTCTAGATCTAACCAGACTTTTGCTTGAGAATAAAGTATTTTTTTAAAGCCGCAATTGGTTTTGACAGGCCCAAGGAGTTGCCATGGGTTCCAAAGTTGGTCCTTTATATGCCAACCTTTACATGGGCAATTTTAAAAAAGTAATTTGTGGTCACATCCCCCACCGGAGATTGTAGAACACATAGTATGTTGGAGAAGATATTAAGACAATATTTTTGTCCTCTGGACAGGCAGTTTGACTCAGCTAACTCACTTTTTCAACATCTTAACAAGACCCTTACAACCTGACCTTTACACAGGTTAATCACAGCCAAATAGAATTTCTTTATGTTACCAAAATAGCTTCTAAACCTAGTAGGAAACCCACTGCGTGCATTTCTATCAGCTTGAGCACCGTTTCATCCAGAGAGGTTATTCTGACAGCACTTTAGCCAAAGCAAGAAAGAGAATTGTGAAAGCAGAATGCAATTCCCTTCTAAAATTCAAATCTAAAGTCTACAATACTGACCTGATATTGGACCTGATAACTAAATACTGTACACAAAGTCATGATGTGTAAAAAACTTCTTCACAAGAACTGGCATATATTTAAGTCGGATTCTACCCCAAGTAAATACATATCTCCCAAACCTATGGTTACAAATAAAAGGGGTACCACACTGAGAAAAATCTGGTGCCTATGTTACATCATCCCTAGCACCCACAAAGGGATTGGTTTGTAGTTCTTAGCCAAAACAAAGGGTTTCAGTAAATGTATGAGATGCAACGTCTGTCAATATGCAGCGGAAAAACAGACATGTTTTCAATATAATGCAGCAATTAAACTCCATATTCAGCAGTTGATAAACTGCTATAACAAAAATTAATATACTGTATTGTTTGTCAATGCCAAAATATATATGAGGGTAGCACTTACTGACACTTGAATGAATTGCTACAAGAGCATATAAGAAGCATAAAAAATAACAATACAAGTTACCCTTTTGCCACACAGTACAACATGACACATTCAGGATCTGAGCTGATTTGGATTAAATTTCATTGTATAGTGCATGTTGAGTGTGACCCTGGAGGTGGTGATAGGAACATGACCCTAATGAGTGCAGAAACCAAATGAATCACCAAACTTACGGCTGTTGATAGGGGCCTTAATAGCGATAGGGAACTGCATGTATTTCTCATGGATTACATTAACAATATTTCTTAGCTATCAATAGAAAATTACACAGGGTTAGAGATCCTATGAGCAGATATGTGAGGATTCTCATGTCAACAACTCAATGGTCTTATTGCCAGTTATTTATTTGATACACAATGGTAAGGCAACCCAAATTGTTATATGTTGTAATCTTGAACACCTTACTCTTCTGGATAATTTATTATGGCTAGCATTATGGCTTTGCACAGGGTATACTCTTTTTAAATAATATTGTGTGCTTTCAGAATTTAACTGTTAGGGGTACAATACATGACTAACCATGAACCACCATATTGTTAAAAGAGCTCAGTAAAAATATTGTTTTGAATATAAATATTCATTTTGGAGAATTTACTGTCTATGACCGATTTTAATATTTCATATTTATTCATATTGCTCACCCATACAATGTTATGCCCTTTCAGAATTTAACTGTTAACAGCTTAGCGAAAACACAGTGTTGAATATGAATACTAATGTTGGATAGCCTTTTCTATACTTTACTGTCTGTGGCCACAAGGAGTGGCTGGCTCTATTTTTCCACATTTACTCATATTGTCTATCTCTCACATCTGTTGTACATTATAACTAGCATGAATTGCTCACTCTGTGAACCACTCCAATATGGCTGAATCAAGGGCTTTCTGCCTATTACTCGGATCCTATACCTCTTACTTTATCGGGCTTCACAGTATTTTGCTGACTACTATATTTTTCTCCTTTTTTTACCTTTTTCCTTGCCCATTCATTGTGAATGTGACCCCGGTGAATACTCCTATGATTTCAATATACCATTATCTTACAAATTTACATTACACTGTAGATGTTATCTTGTGGTCTTACTTGGCCTGGGGATTCATTTTGTTCTCATTCATTATTCTTTTTTTTTTCAATTTTATTTCTTTCCTTGACTCTCAACACTTTTTTCAAATGCTGCACAGACTCAAGCATTGTAGTCTGCATGCAATTTTCACCTGGCCACGTTAGCAAATCTTATGATTATGTAATTCATTAGGGAGGGGTGTCTCTTTTTTCTTTCTATTTACTGATCACTTAAGTACATCGGCATCACGTTAGCGTCAGCTCCATTCTTCTGGGATGACAAGACTGCACGTGGACATTTCACGTTGAAAGGTAACTCGCCACGGCAATTTCATTATGCTCTTGCAAGTAATGCCCTCTATTTGTCGTGCCATGACAGTCTCTCATGGGGCTTATTATAATTATACATATCAAGTGGCCTTACATTGCTTATAGATGGTTTAAATGTATGTACTGTACTTGTTGGCTCATGCACAAGCCATTTTATGGACAAGGCGCTCACCTTTGACTTTAAGGATTTTAATTCCCACCACCTTGCAAAACGTATTTAGCACACAAAGGGGTTCTACATTGTTTTTCTCTTAAGGGTGTATTTGTTTTGACATTTTGCCACATTTATTTACAGTACTCTGTTTTATTACAAGCTTTGACAGCCAACCTAGAAGGGTAAAGGATTGCTTATTGCTCATGGAGACTGGTGCAGGAGTATCTCTATTCGACTCGAGTGGGCACTTGCCACACATAATTTTGAGACTCTGGCACTTTATTGCTACTTATAACACCATTTGTACAATAGTGAAATTCACCTTACTGTACACATTTTGAGGAGATAATTACATGTTTTTATCTCACAGGCAAAAGCTTATCAAAGACTCTGCCTGATCTTGTTAACTGCTACTCAGGGTTTGACATGCTCATACTCCTTTTGGTTAGATAGGTAAGACCTACACCATTTTGTGATCCAGATTTTAATATACATTATATTCTCTATACCTGCTGTCAGGATTATTATTGTGGGTGCCACCCAATTTATTATCAAGTACTTGTCTTTTATCCACTGCTGTCACATATTGAGTCACATATGAATTCTGGACCATCTACAGACATTCATGGTCCACAGGTGAGATTTGTCAGACTAATAATGTGGTGACACCACGTACATGCTCTTGTACTTACATTATTTTCTCTCCCACCCCCCTTTTGTCTTTTTACATAATCATGGTTTTTGGAATCCCAGTTGTTTTCACTGTACTTCCCCTGACACGTTTTGATGGAGACCTACATTTGCGTCTTTGGACCACAGGCCAGTACTGTGATATATGAAGAATTACCTCCCCAACCTAGCTTACCACACTCTGTAGAGGGACATTAGTCTTATGTTTCTCTTACCTCCATCAATAGGTTACTTAAGGCTCTTGATTAGTAGAAGACTACGTTTACAACAGAGGTTTTCTTCACAACATTGGATGCAGGAATTGATCCATTGGTATCTGATGGCTAGGATCTTTTCCTTGCACGATTCTTGTAAGGTTTGGCAATGTAGCCGACTTAATATGTTAACTTTTGACTAATTTTTCTTGCTGTGAAGTAACCATGCTTATTACACTTTGGGTTCTCTGTGTTAACCAGATATTGGCTCTCCAAATCTTGTAACTTGCAAATTGCTTACCAGGATATTTATACTTGCCTAGGTCAGCACTTCTTTCATCTGAGTCTATCTAGGCATGTTTTACTCTTATGCATGCACTGGGTGGATGTTGGTGTAGGTGGTTACTTTGTCGGACTAGAAGTCTCAAACCTTGGATTTCACATTTTCCACAACTTAGATGATCACTTCAAAGACGCCTCATCTTTATTCATTGTTATCTATAGAAAACTCCTCACTTCTACTTACTTTACACACTTTGGGATTTAACGTTACTCATCACATGCTTTAAAATTCTTACAGAATCTTTTGGGAGCACGGGTGCAGGAGCCCCTTCCTTTCTAGGGCATGCAAGTACAGATGAAACTTGTATTCTTGAAAAATGTATGTAAAGATACACTTAGGTGATCAGATGTTTATACTCATTTACAGCCTTGAAGAAGTCACTTTGTGACAAAACATGTGTTGATTGTTTTCTCCTGTTTTCAACAAGTTTATACCGATGATCACAGTTACCTGGCTTCTGTCTGCAATAAATTACAGATTTGAAATTCTATAAGAATCCTTACTTTATGGACTGACTTTGTATAAACTCCCATTGAGTGCTTTACTATCTTTGTTTAAACAACAAAAACATGGTAGTATTTAATTTAGATGCTGGGGCCTTGACGTTTGGGCGTTAATGGCAACCTTGTGTTCTCCACTTATATTACATATGTTTTGGATGAGTTCTAAAATGTATGTAGATAAAGTTCAAGTTCAAGTTCAGTAATTTTTATAGCACACTACTCACCCAGAGGGTTTCAAGGCGCTTGAGTGAGAGTGGGTGCATCATTTATCGAATAGCCAGGTTTTCAGCTGCTTTCTGAAGGAGAGGTGGTTCTGTGTGAGGCGGAGGTGAGCGGGGAGAGAATTACAGTTTTTGGCCGCTAAATAGGAGAAAGATCTTCCTCCCATGGTGGAGCTATTGATGCGCGGGATTGTGGCGAGGGCTTGATTGGATGAACATAGTTGGCGGGTGGGTGTGTAGAAGGATAGTCGTTTGTTGAGGCATTCGGGTCCTAGGACGTAGAGGGCCTTGTGTGTGTGGGTGAGGAGACGGAATGTTATTCTTTTGTTGACGGGAAGCCAGTGGAGATCCCTCAGATGACCGGAAATGTGAGCTTGACGGGGGATGTCCAGTAAGAGTCTGGCTGAGGCGTTTTGGATGCGTTGGAGTTTTTTCTGTAGTTTGGCTGTGGTTCCGGCGTAGAGGGTGTTTCCATAATCTAGTCTGCTAGTGACTAATGCGTGGGTGACTGTCTTTCTTATTTCGGTGGGGATCCAGCGGAAGATTTTTTTGAGCATGCGAAGGATGTTGAAGCATGAAGATGAGACGGCGTTGACTTGTCTGGCCATCGAGAGGGAGGAGTCTAGGATGAAGCCCAGGTTACGTGCATGATCTGTAGGTATGGGTGCTGTACCCAGGGCCGGTGGCCACCATGAGTCATCCCAGGTGGAGGGGGATGATCCTAATATGAGGACTTCCGTTTTGTCCGAGTTAAGTTTTAGATGGCTGTTCCTCATCCATTCGGCTACTTCTTTCATACCTTCGTGTAGATTGGTTTTGGCGGTGTTAGGATCTTTGGTGAGGGAGAGGATCAGCTGGGTGTCGTCTGCGTAGGAGATGATGTTGAGGTTGTCTTGTCACGCGATGGATGCAAGAGGACTCATGTATACATTGAAGAGGGTGGGACTGAGTGATGATCCTTGTGTTACGCCGCAGATGACTTCGGTTGCCTCTGATTTGAATGGGGGGAGGCGGACTCTTTGGGTTCTACCGGCGAGGAACAAGATGATCCAGTCCAACGCTTTTCCTTGTATTCCGATGTTGCTGAGGCGTTGAATGAGGGTGTTATGACAGACTGTGTCGAAGGCGGCGGAGAGGTCAAGTAGGATGAGGGCAACTGTTTCTCCGTTGTCCAGTAGTTTTCGGATGTCGTCTGTGGCAGCGATGAGGGCGGTTTCGGTGCTGTGTTTGGCTCGGAAGCCGGACTGTGAGGGGTCAAGTGAATTATTGGATTCAAGGAAGGCGGCGAGCTGGCTATTGACGGCTTTCTCGATGACTTTGGCCGGGGAGGGGAGGAGTGAGATGGGGCGGTAGTTTTTAAGTTCAGAGGGGTCCGCTGTGGGTTTTTTCAGAAGGGCGCTGAGTTCGGCATGTTTCCAGCTTTCTGGGAAGGTAGCGGAGTTGAAGGAGCAGTTGATGACATCGCAAAGATGGGGTGCGATGATGGAGTCTGCTTTGTTGAAAATGTGGTGGGGACATGGGTCGGTTGGCGATCCTGAGTGGATGGAGTTCATCAGGCGGATGGTGCCTTTAATTGTGATTGGGTTCCAGGCGTAAAGGTTGTGAGAGTGCTGTTTAGGATCGGAGGTGGGTTGAGTGGGTTGTTCTTCGGACAGGTTTCCAAAGCTGTTATGAATGTCGGCGATTTTGTTGTGGAAGAAGGAGGATAGGGAGTCGCAGAGGTCTTGGGAGGGAGTGATATCGTTGGTGCCGGCGGTGGGGTTGGTAAATTCTCTGACGATATCAAATAATTCTTTGCTGTTGTGGGTGTTGTTGTCGAGTCGATCCTTGAATGCAGATTTCTTGGTGGATCGGATCAGTTGGTGGTGTTTGCGGGTGGCGTCCTTGAAGGTTGTCAGGTTGTTAGGGGTTGGGTTTTTTCTCCAGGTTTTCTCGAGGGTGCGACATAGCTTCTTGGATTTCTTAAGGTCATCGTTGAACCAAGGGGCCTTTTGCTACCTTGTTTGATCTGGTGGTTTTTCAAGGGTGCTAATTTGTCAGCGCTGTGGGTGATCCATTGTGTGAGTTTGGTGGCAGCTTGGTTTGGGTCCGATGATATGGTGGGGGGGTTTTGGTTAAGCGATGTGAAGAGTTGGTCGGTGGTGATTTTGTTCCAGTTTCTTTGAGGAATAGGTTGTGGTGGGATGTGGGTCGTGATCTTTTTGTAGCTGAAATGAACGCAGCTGTGGTCCGTCCAATGGAGAGCCGTGGTGTGATCGAAGGAGATGTGTTTGCTGGAGGTGAAGATAGGGTCGAGCGTGTGTCCGGCAAGGTGGGTGGGGTTGTCAACAAGTTGTTTGAGTCCAAGATTTGCGAGGTTGTCCAGAAGGGTGGTGGTGTTGTTATCGTTATTCTTTTCCAGGTGGAAGTTGAGGTCTCCCAGTAAAATGTAGTTCTCGGAGGCGAGGGCATGTGGGCTGATGAAGTCAATGATGTCTTCATTAAATTGTGTGCGGGTTCCTGGTGGTCTGTAGATGAGGGTGCCTCTAAGTGTGGTCCTGGGAGTCACCAGTCACAGTTTCAAAGTAGCTGCCAAACTAAACTCCAGTTTGCTAATCATTCACAGGTTTATTGAGTCACCGAGTGAGGAAAGCTTAGTTTGTGTACCGCATAGGGAGATGGTGCTATGTAGCAGTCCTGCTATAATTAAAAACCAGGAATTTTGTGTTACAGGACCAGTGGTTAGTTTGAAGAAAACTAAGGGCAGGGGCTGCAAGTTTTGCTCAGATGCCATTGCTGCTGTTATGGAAGGTTAGGGTGCGAATACCAAGGCTGTGCAGTTTTGACTGCACCTCAAGCTTCCTTCTTACACCACCAAGCATTCCCTGCCCCTTTCGTGCAGGTTCTTTTTCTTCCTCACTTTCTTAGTCACTGGTTTTATGTCTTTCTATCCATCCTTCTTTTATCCTTCTGTGTTTACTCTTCTCACTTTTTGTCTGGATCAAAGTCTGATGAGGAAAAAGGCATTCACCGGCTTAAAATAAGCACTTTACATGACTGAAATGACGCTGCTCACCGTTTCCTCAGTCGTGCTTGAAAATCTAGCCACTTTATTTTATAGTGATGAATTGGGAGTAGGCCAGGTTTTCAGGGTGAATATAAAGAACATTCATTGATCTTGGGGCAGAGTATTCAGAAAATTCCTCTTAAATACCACTGAATGTTCATGTTTTTGAGGCTACACCAGCAAATATGAGCAATGTCCTAATGTTTTTTTTTTTTTATGGGAGGCTATGGAAGTTGGTGAGTATTTACAGAGAAAACTCCCAAAAGCATTTGTGCATGCTTCTGAATTTGATGATTAGCCTGAGTGATATGATTAATACAGTCTTTTACTAACCTTGCTAGCTTTCCATTTAGAAAAATTACTTTAATGAATCCAAATCTTGCGTATCCACATGCTGTGGTAACCACTGTTAATTTAAAGGCACACCTTCACTATCATTGGAATGATGAAAGGCAGCAAAATCTCATCTGACATTTGACCCTGTTACCTAATTCAAATGTACTTTTTCCTGGCCCTTGGAAGAATATAAGTCAGCCCCACCGGAAATGGAACATGTGATCTGCAGAGTAAGATAGGTCCCTGTAAAAGATACATTAATATTTCCATCTGCCTCATTGAATCTGACATGCGCTAACATGCTGTGCACGAATATGTTTGTCACAATTTATTAACCCAGCTAACTTGCTGCCATCAGGGTTTTGATCTTTACGTTAACAATAGCTCTATGCAGCAGGTATCATAACCAGCCCAACCTTAGAATTAGCATTAGAGCTTGTGCCCTGCAAGTTACAAAGAAATTTCGGCAGCTGACACATACACTTGCTCAGTTATCTGACTTGGATTAATGCCATTGGCCTGCAAGTTTCAGAAAGAAACCATAATCTCCTACATTAGCTCCTGAGCTATCTACCTAGAATTTAAACATTGCGACCCATTGTCGCATGCAGATCTCAGTAGCAGATAGGTTTACTTACAGATCTAGACTACTGAATTTAGAATTTGGGACCTGAAAGTTACATTTTAGTTCCAGCCATTCATGCTTTAATACACTCATTATGTTTCCCCTGCACACCACTTGCGCTGTGCTTTTGTGAAATCTTTTGTACTTTAATGTAAATTTTAAGAGGGGCTTAACTCCCTCCCACTTGCTTTCCTTGCTTTTTATTACCTTCTATGCTTACCGCTTTCTTTTCCTCTGCTACTATCGGCTGTAGCATACTATTTCCTGTTGTTTCCTCGTATTGTTCCTCGTGTGCTTCTCTTATCAGTTTCCCGGGGCCAAAGTACTGTTTCCATCCAATTTTGTGAAACGATTTTTTAAGGTAATGCCTGCAGATCACTTGCTCTATGTTTGTTTTTATTTTTAAAGTGCTGGCATTTCTTTTTAACCATAGCCTCACTCTTAACCAGCGCTGTACTTTTTGTTTGCCTTTGGTTTCCCCAGCGCATGTCACAGCCCCTCCCCTGTAAATGCCATTCCTGCAATGGCCACCCTCGCTTGTTTTTTATTTCCGGTGCTCGAATTTCCCACAGCAGGTTGCAGACGTGTAGTCTCTACCAGTGCTTTGCCTGCACAGTACGTGCGCTGTGCTTGTTTTTATTTTTTAAGCGCTGTCATTTCTTTTTAATCCTAGCCATGCTCTACACCAGCGCTGTTCATTTTGGTTGCCTATAATTTTCTCCAGCTCACACCACAGTGTGGAAGCCCCCGAAATGACCACAACGAAGCCTTTGCAAGTTAACTTTTCCTTAATCACCGGAGCGCCGAGAACAGCTTCTGACTCTGTCCGCGGTCGGCGCCAACTACCTAAAATGGCCGCCTTCCACTTCCGGTCCCGCCCTTCTGTTTCCTGCCTACGTGACGCTAGACCGTCACCACATATCTCCCCCCTTTAATGCAATGACATAACATGAAATCTAGTCCTTACTTGTAGTCCATCTCAAAGTCCTTGAACTTATTTGGAACCTTTACTTCCCTTCCTGCTCTCGTCTTCTTAGCTCCATCTCCCACTTTACCACTCTGCATCTCTCTGTCACTCCTTCCACTAACTTCCTCTGTACTTCTCTTCTTTGCCTCCTTGTCCGATCTTTCCTTGCTCCCGCCTTCCGTTCCTTCTTCTGCTCCGTCTTCTCCATTCCCTTCCGTACTGCTTTCTCCTACTTGCTCCACACCTTCTTCTACATTTCCCTTGTTCCTTCCGTTACTTTCTCCTTCTCCTTCTTCTACATTCTCAATGTCTTCCTCCATCTCTGCTCCCCACTTCAAAATCTTTCTGCATTGCTGCACACCTTGCCGTCACTGAGTAAGGCCGACCGGGCATACGGCTCTATTACTCGTAGGGGCGGTGAAAACTTGCTCTCCCATTTTCTTTTTAAGATGGCTGATTTCACTCTGACCCAGTCGCCTTTCTCCAACTCCACTCCTTGCACATTATGTCTCTTGTTGAAATGCTCAGTGTACACTTCCTGCGCTCTCTCTAGGTTCTTTCTAACCACCGCAGGTGACCACTTACTTTGCACCACCATTTTTCTTCACACCATAATGTCCTTCGTGAAGGCATCCCTTCCTCTCAATACTTTGACGGGACTGTACCCCGTGCTGCCCGGGGTTATGCGGTAGGCCCATAACATCTTCATTAATTCTCTCTCCCAGTCCAGTCCCTCATCAATGGCCGCTTGGATGGTGCCCATTATCACTCGATTGAAGCGTTCAACTTGGCCGTTGCCCGCTGGATGATAGATGGGGGTGTGATTTACCACAATGCCATTCCTGGATGTGAACTCTTCCCACTGCGCCGACACAAACTGCGGTCCGTTGTCGCAAGTGATTACTTTAGGGATTCCTTCCCTGATGAAAACATTGCGTAGAAAGTCTACCACCACTTCTGTGTCCACCTTCTCCTTTACAACCACCTCAGGCCATTTAGAGTACCTGTCAACCATGACGATGGCGTGCTTCTGTACTCCTTCCTTGTTGAGGACAGGTCCCATGATATCGACAGACACCATTTCCCATGGTCCTTCCGGCACTGGGAACTTTCCTAAAGCTGGTCTCATCATGCTCTGGGATTTGTCGGCCTTGGCACACGACTCGCAATCTCTCACATGTCTTTCCACTTGGGCATCCATGGCTGGCCACCAGTATGCTTGTCTGGCCAGGGCCTTAGTTTTGGTGGTTCCCTGGTGCCCTTTATGTAGAAGCACCATCAAATGTTCAATTATGCCATGCGGTGGGACTACTTTGTCGCCCCTTAAAAGAAACACTGGGTTTTCTGCCAGAGACAGTTCATCTCTTACTTCCCAGAACCTTCTTAGTGCTTACTTTAGGTGCCTTTTTTCCGGCCATCCGTGGGTTACATATCCCTTGATCCCTTCCATGTCTTCATCTGCCTTGTAGGCCTCTTCCCAGTCTTATGCGCTGATCACCCTTTCCATGTCCTGAATGGTGGCCACTATGTATCCTTCCCACTTTGGGCGCTCTTGTTCATTTGCATCCTCCATGGCTGCCGCACGACTTGAAAAATCGGCTACTTTGTTCTGTGGTCCTGGTATATGTTTCACTTCATACACAAAGTCTAGCAGACGCAGTGTCATTTTTTCGATCCTCGGGGTGGCGTGCGCATGCCCACTGGACGTCAGTACCTTGACCAAAGGTTTGTGATCTGTTTTCACCAGGAATTTCGCACCCCACAGATACTGCCTAAACCTCTCCATCGCCCATACGACAGCCAGCATCTCTTTCTCAATGACGCTAAACTTCTCTTCGTTAGGCGCCAGAGACCTTGAGGCAAAACAAACTGTGGATATCTCCCCAATTTCCGACCGCTGCATTAGCACCGCTCCCAGGCCTCGGTCACTCGCGTCTGTTGTCAGTATCGATTCCGCATCCGGGTCAAATCCCTTGAGGGGAATTGCGTCGCTCATCTCTTGTTTCAGAGTCTCTAATTCGGTCTGTTCCTCCTGGTTCCACTGAAATCCATTCCTTTCCTTCAACAGTTGTCTTAAGCGATGAGTTTTTGTGGCAAAGTGGAGAATGAATTTGCTGTAGAATTCAGGCATTCCCAGGAATGACCGGACGTCTTCCTTCTTGCTCGGTGCTGGTGCTCTCAGGATGGCTTGCATATTGGAACGTTTTGGTTCAATCCCCTTTCCGCTCACTTCGTGTCCCAGATACGTGACGGATTGCACCCGAACTTGCATTTTGACCACTCCGCCGTCAATCCATTTTCTTGCAGTGTGCGTAGTACCATGTGCAGCTTCTCATCGTGTTCCAATTTAGTGTCTCCCATGACCAGAATGTCATCCTGGAAGAACTGGACTCCTTTTTCTTTCCGGAATAGCCTGTGCATAAGTTTTTGGAATACTGCCGCCGCTGAGGCCAGGCCAAAAGGCATCCTTACAAACTCGTAACAGCCAAAGGGAGTGATGAACGACGTGAGGTGACTGCATGAAGGTTGCAACTTGACTTGGTGATAGGCGGATGACAAGTCTATTGTGGAGAACCACCGTTTGCCTTTGGTCTTAGCCAACATCTCGCTGATGCGGGGTAGGGGAAACTTGTCGACCATGATATTTTTGTTGAGTTCTCTGAGGTCCACACATAGTCTCACCTTCCCATTAGGCTTCTGCGCTACAACCAGAGGCGAAAGCCATTCCGCACTCTCGATGGCTCTTATGACCCCTTCTTTTTCCAGTCTGTCAAGTTCTGCTTGTACTGCCTCTCTGCACCGGAACAGGATGTTCCTCACTTTGTGGACAACAGGGACCGCTCCTTCCTTCAGCTTTATGAGGTGTCTGTACTTGATCAATTCACCTATTTGACCATTGAAGACTTTGGGATATGCCTTATGCCAGGACCCTCCTTTGCCTTCTCCTTCTTGTCCTTCCCTGTCCATTAGTAAGATATTTTCTACTCCGCCTGGATTCAACAGTATGCCCAGTGCTCCTTGGTCCTTCCAGCTGAGCACTGATGGCCCCTTCTCGGCAATATATAATTTGCAATTTGCCTGGCGTCCTCTGAATTCAAACAACAAGGGGCAATACCCTAACATTGGGATCCTTTGCCCAGTGTACGTTACTGGCCTCAAGTCCATTGGTTGCAATCCTTCTTCTCTTTGGGCCCCAAACTTCTCTTCCCAAACCTTCCTCTGTATTATGGAAATGGGTGCTCTGCTATCTGCGATCATTTCCATCGACACCCCTCCAATGCTCATCGTCAGCTTAGGTTTGTCCGTCTCTTCACCATCCATTTATAGTACTTGCACGTCGATGTAGAGGATTTCTTCCAGGTCCTCTTCTTCTTCCTGGCTCTCTACTTCACCTTGTTGTTCCTGGTCCACATATTTTATCCTGGCTCCTCTGGGTTTTCGGCGGCACACCTTCTCATAGTGCCCAAACACGCTGCAGAATGAGCATTTAGCCCTGAATGCGGGGCACGCTTTGTCGTTTCCTAAATGCGACATGCTTCCACATCTATAGCACCTCGGTCGTCTGCCCCTGCTTGTCCTCTGGTAAGCGTGGCTGGTTTGGGGTGTCCGTTTTCCATCTTGTCCCTTTTGTTGGTCTCTTGGCCTTGATCTCTCGTTCCTTCCGGGTGTAATTATCTTACATATGGTTTGCGTTCCTCCTGTCTCCTTCCGGGCTGCTTGCGCGCATCTCTTAAACATTTCCGCCTTTTTCACCATGGCCCATACTTCCTTTAGAGGGGAATCACCATTGACCCATAATTTTTCCTGAATGTGAGTGCTGGACGTGTGCATAATGATCTGGTCTCTTATAAGGTCATCATGTAGCGTTCCGAATTTGCATGTCAAGGCTAACTTTTGTAGTGCCACCACATATTCATCCACCGACTCTCCCCCTTTTTGTTTCCTCTGGAAGAAGTTGTGTCTGTCTATTGCCACACAAACTACTGGCCTGTAGTGCGCGTCTAGGTCTACAATGGCGTGACCGAACACATTTGTGTCTGCTGCGTTTCTCGTGCCCTTGACTATGGTGTCGTATACCCTGATCCCTTCTGGACCCAAGTTGTGTAACAATATCTTCTTCCTCCTAGGACTCGAAAATGGTGCCCCTCCTTCTTCCTCCACGGCTTCCAAATAGTTGAGGAAGTACCGTTTCCAGTCCTCCCACTGCATTTCTGGCTCACCACTCTTCGACATGAAAGGCACCATTTGGGTGAGGGAGGTGGACTGAGTAGCCATCTTGTTGCCACCCTTGGTATCTGCTTGCTCTGGTATGCGCTTGCCAGGTGGGCTACCTGGTGGCTGATGCGTGTCAGCGTCCTCGTCACTGTGCTCACTGTCTGTGGCACTGCTCTTTGTCTTGCTTCCGCCAGGTGTCGACGTTTGCTGACCGCTCTTATGGTCTGTGTCTCTTTCTGTTGACCCTTCCCCGTGTGGTTGCCGCGCCGCCAGCGTGCTGAGCTAGGCCACTGGCCGGAGGTGAGGTTCGCTGCAATGCTGTGGGGCCCCCTCGAGGATGCGTCCTCTTAATAATGGTGTGCAGCCCCTTTTTCACGCCGTGTATCATTATGCGCTGTTTCCCTGTGGCGTACCTCTGCCTCTGCGTGTGTCCGCTGGTCTCTTGTTGCTGGCTGGGCTTCTGGTGAAGACTGCCTAGTGTCCTCTGCCACGCTCCGGTGTGTTTCTGTCTGTGTAAATTTTACTTTTTTTTCTTTTTCTTCGGTGGCTGGGGGCGGGGTCTACATCCCAATCCTCGTCGCCATTGTGGAAGCCCCCGAAATGACCACAACGAAGCCTTTGAAAGTTAACTTTTCTTTAATCACCGGAGCGCCGGGAAGAGATTCTGACTCTTCCCGCGGTCGGCGCCAACTACCTAAAAATGGCCGCCTTCCGCTTCCGGTCCCGCCCTTCCGTTTCCTGCCTACGTGACGCTAGACCGTCACCACACACAGCCCCTCCATCTGTAAACACCATTTTTGCAATGGCTGCCCTCGCTTGTTTTTTATGTCTGGCCTTCGGAATTCCATAAGCGGATTGCAGACCTGTAGTCTCCGCCAATGCTTTACATGCACACTTCAAAATGTGCCCTGGAACACCTCCAGCACTAAATAGGCATATTTTATGGCTGCATGTAGGAAAGTAAGGAAATATTTACAGCTTGTAAAAAAAAAGTAAAAAACGTGTTGATTGATTGATTGTGTATTGCTATTAATATTTTTGTAGCAGTTTTTCATCCTGTAGCTGCTTTTATAAATCATTAGTGGGAACACATGCTTGTGGTCGGCTCTTCTCGATTAACTGCGTGCACTTTAGAAATGTTTCCAGAGTGGTTGGAGACTGCTTTGTGTAATGAAGTATTCCAGCTAATGAAGGCTTTTCACAGTGTGGGATGAATATTATTGTCTAGATCAGAAAATGGGTAATGGCGAAAGGACTGAAACTAAAACGTACCAATTTGCAGGTGACAAATTGTGGTATTTTTAGCAGCATTCTGCTTTCAGCTGGCACAGTGGCTGTAGTCCCCGCTACTGCAGTACCCACCATGTAGATTTCGCGCTCTTTATACTGGGCATGGCAGACACACATATTTTTCCATTTTGGGCACTCCCTCTCTCCATGGAGCACGCTGAGGTAATGGCTTTATGACACCCTCTCTTTCCATTGAGCAATATGTCATCATGGCAAAACTGCCAACGGGTTTGACCGGCTTCCAGGGAGATGTGTCAATGAACTCCTGTCAGGAAGCTTCTAGGTAAAACATAACTAATGAAACTGAGCTGTTCTGACTGCCTGCTTGGAATTATGTTGCGTACTTTGAACTCGAAACCTGCAGCCATATGTGATTGATCGCCAGTGGCTACTTGCAAAGGTTCCAGCCATACGTAGTCTGCACCGGGGAAGCCTGCTCTGGCGGGTTCACCATCCGAGCTTGTCTCATTTCAAGCTTTGCTAGCCATGGTATATCCAGAAAAGAGGCTAATAATTCAGCAGGAGGAAAACTTTTATAACTGGGGATTCATAACATTATTGTTTCATACAAAATATCTTGTATCAGTGTATTCGTTTCTCCGTAACTAAATCTTTAAAACAGACGTTGCAAAAATGTGCACTTATGTCTGAAGCTGAGAGAAATGTTTCTTAAACAGTTATTTCTTTAAACAAAAACGTACTATTGTACCTACATTACCACGACCAAACGGAGCTGCAGCAAACATATGTTCACACAGAAATTTCTCATAATTTACTTTGTCACCAGCATGTCTTGTGTTTTTGATTCACAGCTAATATATTGTAGCTGGTTTTCACGATAGTTAAGAGTTGGTCTGCATGGTGTTGTTTTTTGTGCATGATGGATGACGCACTGACAGACTTCGAAGTTTGAGCACCTTTGTTGTTTTTACCGACACTTCACACATTAAACACATTTTTATCCTTCAACGTCCCCACGCTTCCTTTAGCCGGCTCCGTATAAGTGGGCATGGCCTCCCACACTTTTCCAAGCACAGTGGGGTTGCTCGTTTAAACCGTGGGCCTCATTTATGAAAAGTGACGCATCGCCGCGAGAAAACAGCGATGCGTCTCTTTTCATTGGGACCCCCTTGCGACACCAATGATGCGTCATATTTACAGTATGACGCATCATGTCGCAAGGAGTTACAGATACGTCTGTATTTCTGACGTATCTGTAGGCGCAAAAATTACGCATTGCTGGAGTGTGTCATAAAAGTGACGCAACTCCAGCAATAAGTCATTACAAATGAGCAAGTCCCATGTTAAATGTGCCTGCATCAGTCTTACGCCAGCCATGAGGCAGGCGTAAGATATTGACGCATTTGCGTCCTAGAAGTGGCGCAGTGAAATCTTATAGATTTCACTGCGTCACTTCTACGACCCTTTCTTGTGTTGGAACGCCCCCACCTGCATACATTATACCTGGTGTAGATATAATGTGGTGGAGGGGTTTACAAAGTGACGCATCTACCTAGATGCGTCACTTTGTAAATATGGTGCAACAAGGCACATTTTTAATGCTGTTGGTGCTACAAAAAGTGCAAAAGTGACGCAAGGGCTCATAAATCAGCCCCCCGTGTGTCTTGGAGTGAAGCTCTAAATATTATATCAGGGAGCTAACAGCTGTGTGAAGGTGGCAAAAAAAAGAGGTATGGGGAAGGGT
Organism: Lissotriton vulgaris; assembly: GCF_964263255.1. NCBI lineage: Eukaryota > Metazoa > Chordata > Amphibia > Caudata > Salamandridae > Lissotriton > Lissotriton vulgaris. The sequence continues at coordinate 1,233,001,529 of NC_141695.1, read as the reverse complement.
TTTATTATCCTTCTTCTATCAGACAGCTTTTTATCCTTCTTTTATCCCCGCACTTCCACCTCTATCTGTCTCCGTATAAGTGGGCGAGGCCTGCCACACTTTTCCAAGCATGGCAGGGTCACTCCTTTACACTGTATTCCTTGGAGTGGAGCTCCAAATTTGATATCAAGGAGCTATCAGCAGTGTGATGGTGGCGAAGAAAGGAGGCTTGGGACAGCTATTCATTCACCGGCTTATGGCCATCTTTGGGAACCAAGGTGAGTGCAAAGCTTAACTCCCATCACAAGTATAGTCCCTGCACCTTTCCGCTACTCATTTCTACATTTATCACCACCTTTCTTTCAAACCCATCTATTTTTGCCCATCTGTATAGCCTCCCATCCCTCTGCAGCCATTGTCGGGCCCGTCGGTTTTCCTACACCTGTCTTAGTCTTTTACTACCTGGCACCTTCCTTACTTCCCATTGTCCTTACTTTTCCAACCTCCTTTTCTGATCCATACATCAAGCTAAACTCACATCAAATGCCTTATTTTGCATGATTTCCTACCTCTATTACGTCCTTTCCATCCACCTTCCTTTACACTCCCAGAAGCTTTCCCCTCATTTACCCTCTTCCATTTCCGGAGACTTTATTGTCTGGTTGCTCCCCTCTCCTCTCCGTGCTCATGGAATCCTCTCTTGCGGAGAGCTGGAGACATACATAGATGTACTTGTGAATTGTTTATCAGTGCTTATTGTTAGACCTCGAGACCTGATATGGGAAAGGATCTGGGTATGTGGTAAAAATCAGTGCATCCACTCCTGGCAGCACCGGAGGCTCAGACATGCACCCGGGGTGACGAATCATTGTATCCACTAAAGCTTCTCTCTTTAATGTTCCGTATTATTGCTAAAGCAGCTTTAATGCTTGCACTAACCGTTTCGAATAGGTATAAAACTGCTCCTTGTCAACTACCTCCCAGGTGACTACTCCCACAGCTTCCCTAAGAGGTACACACATAACCAGCTGTTTGTTAATAAGAGAGTTGAAAACTAATGCATTTACTAATGCTTGTTATAATTGTAATAAACTACCTGCTAGCTACACACATTTCAATTGCTAAATTGCTTAATTAATACTTGATCTCACAGTGTAACTCTTTTCAGAAATGCATAATTTACAGATAGCCCCTGCACTGATACATTTGCAGATCTGGAAAGGCAATGTTATTTTGAACTGAACTACCATCTCATCATCAAGACAAACAGGCAGCTCTCATAATGCAGGTTAATCATCATCTGGTCTTTGTCTGGACAGCTAATACCTAATTCGATGGCATCCACCAACCTCCCATGAATCAGCAAGTTTGCTTGCCACGTAGCAGACATTTGTATCTTAGTACTTGGATAACCACAGAGGTGGAAGTGAGACAACTCCATAGTCCCCTACAGTATAGGTGAGAGAAACCAATATTAGATTCGGGTTGGTGGATATACACCCCTATACTGAAAGAAGGGAGAACCAGTTGTGGGCCCTTACTTAAGCGCCAACGAGTGCCAGAATGCTGGCGATATTTTTCCCCCAAAATCTGAATGTTTCAATAAAGACCTCAGTATGGCACATAGACATTGCCATGAGATTCTTTTTTTGCAAATTGTTATGGCTCCTAGCCCTGGCTAACCAGGTTGAACCACAAAAATGAATGTAGGTTCTTGTATGGGATTTTGCCTCAGGTGTTTACAGCGAATGTACACTTATGAGAGTCTAAATTCATATCTTTAAAATAAATTTCAGCTGAAGACGCCCCTCTTTCTTATACCATTGTTCACAGCTTTAATGTGCTCCCCTATAGAGATCTGTGAATAAAACAGAGGCTTAAAACCTGCTGCATTTACTGAACCTGCCATCATTTTGAAGTGGGTAGAAATGATTAAGAATGAATTCAGAAGTAATAGTGGCCGCCATTAAACTCGGCATGCTAATTCATTCCAGATTGTTAAATGTTACTCTAGATCGAAATATCTTTCACTATAGTCATTGCAAGACGCTCAATATCACTGCAATGTGGTGAATTAACGTGAAGTTATAGGCAGCTCTAATGTTTGAACAAAAGTCTCAATGGCCAGGAATAATCTTTGTGACAGATGGAAGAGTGTCTTATTGGATAGCCAATCGGCCAAAGACTACTGACAATTTGATTTCTCAACATGATACACTTAAATTAATAGGAGTGCTCTATGAGGAAGTCAAACAATATTAACACATTTCTTTCTTTATAGTTTGACAGTGGTACACAGTGGTTTGGAGGACTTACCAGTACAGGGCAAAGGACGTACTTGGATACAACAGCCAGGAGAGATTTGACCGCGGGCAGTCCGTTCTGAAATAATAAATGAACAAAAGAGAAATATAGATGCATCTTCATTCTGTTCTATAGAGAAAAATCATGCGAATATGTCCCCACTCTCCACCATCTTCCAACCCCCGTCTTATTTATTGAATTTCATGAAGCTAGCCCCCTATGTCTGAAGCACACGATTATCACTGAGATTGATCAATTATTTCACCTTCCAATAGATATACTTTCATCTATAATAATTACATGAAGTTGCTTTCCATAGAGCTTCATTCCCTCAATGCTTAGAAAGCTAAACTGTCATAAAATCAGAGTCATTCCAAGATGTCTCTTTGCAGAATGTCAGAGAACATGTATCAAAAAGAACCTAAGGGGGCTTGGTATGTAAATTCATTCTATTCATGGTGGGGGTACTTTATGCTACATAGAACTCCGAAATATTTCATGAATCTATCCACTCCCCCCTTCTGCCTGTTGTAATCTTTTATAATACATCTTTCAGCCCCGTCTTATGGTTCACCACAATATAGATCCAATAGTATCCCATTTTTCCTCCCAATTTTAAACACCATGTGCTTTTAAAAGCAAATGCATTTATGCAAGCCCCAAGGATCATAATTACTACTGATAGATGCCTAATGAATTAGAACTGACTACTTCTATGCGATCACTGCGTTTCATAAGAAATATACTTTATTAAATTATTGCAGCAACTACATTGAAGGGGTTGCAAACTGTTACCTACCAAGAACAAGCATTTGCAATGCAATAGGTATCGCATTCACATAAGTTTGAGCTATTAGCATTGTAAATGACAATGTCTTTTATTTATGTTTTGGGTTTTAAAACATAAATAGAAGGCGTTGTCATTTACAATACTAATAGCTTGAACTCTCACAAATGCGAGACCTTTAGCATTGCAATAAAGGGCATCCTCTTGATCACTTGTTAGACTATAAATTTCAAAGGAAGAGGCCGGCCTGCGAGCTCTTCAAAGTAGTGATAAATAGTGCAGTAAAGAAGATGTGTAAGTGTTGTAAAGTACACAGACACAAAGTGTGAAGTGAGAGTTACATATGATCTGAGCTAAAAACATGAACAAAGCACTCCAACACCTTTCGCTCTGTGATTACACTGTCATGGCTCAGGAGGAAGAGAGGGAGGGGGTTATTTCCTGTCCTATCCGTGATTTGAGTGTGCAGTGTGGCATTGCGTAATGTCATTGCTATCTTTGGCCTAGTAAAGAACACGCCAGCTGTAGTAGGGCCCTGCTTCACCTCCTGGTGCAAAGTGGGATGTGCTTTAAGGCAGGCATTGAGGGAAGGAGGGATGGTCTTAGTGTCAGATCGCAGAACGTTTCAGGCGCTCTTCAGATGCTTGCAGCGCAGGCTGGCAGGGTGATCGTGTCCTCTCTGAGTGCAGGTGTCCAGCTCTGAGTGTGTCCAGCCCCGAGTGTGTCCAGCTCCATCTGCGCTCCATGCATCCAGCGACAGTCAATGAAGCTCGCGCTCCTCCTCCTCGCGCCCGGCCACTATCTTTCTGCGCTGGGGAGGAGGTGGCGGGGGACTCCAGTGCTGTTTCAGAGGGGCTCTCCCAGCAAGCAACCCCACCCCCGTAAACACTGCACATCAACTCCATCCCACACCAAAAAAGGGTTTCGCGGTCAGTGACACTGCAAGTATGTGTCCAAAGGGATGCTGTCCCTATTCAGGCTAAAGCCTAATAATTCTGTAAGACACACGATTGTCAGAGGCCCCTCGCCACAGTCTGCAGGAGGGCGCCATCATACAATTACAGCGGGTCATGTCTCTGCTCACACTGTGGGACAGTACGGCGGCTCGGGCCATGTCTGCTAGGGTCCATTGGACTTGCAGAAGTGACTAGGAGGAAGACTGGACCACAGAGGTATTCTAAGTAAGCAGCGGTGGTGAGAGTGGGGACCACAGATAGTTTTAAGGGACCCGGAGATTTCGTGACTGAGTGTCCCTCTGAAGCTCTCTGCACATACACCTTGCCCCTATCGCACAGACTGCCGGGGTCGGCGGTGTAGTGATTGAGGTGGGGGCGCTAGGCCCTCATTCTGCAGACATACAATCAGACCCGGACACAATGGCTGGGGATGGGTAATGGGCCCTGAGCACGTGCACTCAGTCCCTTTTATTGGCCAGGGTCATCTGACCAATGACGCCTGGTAGTGGGTAGGTGTTAAGTGTGCTGATATCATGCTGAGACACTAGACCGTGTCTTACGATAGTACATCCCTCCCAACCTTAGTTAAGAAAATTAAACTAACTAAAGTCCAACCTGTGGGAAAGAATATAGTTCACACAAAACCCATAACTCAATCACAGCGACTCCCACGTAGTCTTCTCCACTGCTGGTCACGTCAAATACTGGCAATGGTGTCTCTTCTTGCCTTGACAGACTTGCAGCTTGTGGGTGGACTGTACAGTCTCGCTCGCTCTGATACACTTCCTGCGAACGTGTAGAAGTGTCCATAGCCTGTCCCATGTGTGTTGCTTTCCGCTGGACCCTGGACCGTCCAGGTCAAAGTGCTTGGTTCAAGCTGGTGTCTATTCCTGATGGGATCTTCAGCTGCAGGTTATCCCTCTCACGGATACCCCTCTCTCATGGGTGTCCCCTCTCACTGGACGACCCGGAGGCCCTTTTCTGCCAGGCTCCCACTGGACCGGAGGACATGCCACCTTGCCGCTCCAACGTGTTGAAGGACGTCGCTACGGGTCCTCTCTCCGTGTCCGAAGTTCCACCTGAAAGGGTGTTGTTGGCACTGGTTCCGTCGTGTGCGACCTTGGGTCTTCCAGTATCTTCAGCACGAGCGTAAACAGTCCGTCTTTCGTTGGGGATCCGCTGTCACCAGTGTCCCTGAGGCCTGTGCCCCTGGATTTCCGCGGCCCTTGTGTCCGTTCCATCCCAGAGGTGGGTGTTGCCAACAGACCGGCCTGCTCGCTCCCGTCATTCCTGTATGACTGTCGGGTTCGCATGTGGATGCTTTCTTCCAGTGATGTTACGTGTATCCCGGTCGTGCGTGTGGACTGTTGTGCACCTCTCACGTTCTCCTCGGTGTTTCCCCTTCTTGTCTGTCGTAGTGTCTTGGTCCACACTCCTCTTTTCTCTACTCCATTCTCTTGTCTTCCTGTCGTTGTGCTGCTTGGACCTCTTCTCCTTTCCTTCTCTTTGGTGGTGGCAGACGTGCCACTCAGATCTCTTCTCCTTTCTTCTTCGGTGGTGGCAGACGTGCCACTCAGACCTCTTCACCTTTCTTCTCTTCTGTGGTGGTAAACGTGCCACTCAGACATCTTCTCCTTTTCCTTTTGTGGCGTCGGGCCACTCCTTCTCTATTCTCCCTTTCCTCAACGCGGTCTGGTCCTCTTGCTGTCTTCATCTCCCTAACCAGACTTCTCCAGGCAGCGTGCACTCCGCCTGCTTCCCAATGGTCTTGTCCTGGTTCATGGACACTGTCTTCTTCTAGTCTGTGACTGGACCGGTCATTGCGATCTTCTCTTAGACTTGGAATGTTGCATTGTGGTTTTTGAAGTTCGCTAGTCGCTGATCGTGGACTGTGTCTTGGTGTTCGAACTTCTTGGACCTCTTGCCAGTCCACTCTTGGGGGATACTTGCTGTGTTAGGGTTTGTTGACCCTTGCTTCGGTCACCTCCTTTTGCGACCCCCGGTGGGTCGGCTTTTGGTGCGGCCATCTGTCTGGCTGGCTTCTTGGGTGTGTCACGTGTGTGACCATATGGGTTCTTCATGCGACCGTCTGAGGGGTCGGCTTCAAGGGGCGACCATCGCGGTGGTCTTTTGCGTGAGTCCTCACGCTTTGCTGTCTTCGGTGTGGTCGCTCTTCGCTCCATTCCAGTGCTTTTAGCGTAGGCGCGCTTTTGTCCACGCTGTTCCTGTGATTCGTTAGGTGCGGAGGGTTACGTCACCACTCCGAGCTTCTTCGTGTTCAGGTTGCTCCCGTTACCTCACGGGGTGTGCCTGCATTTTTTCTGGAACAAGGGGTGGTGAGGGACAGAGTCTCTGAATTAAGCAGAAAGCTCTCACCCAGTCAAGAGATCCGGGCTAGATCCAACACCGTTTTTTAGCTCACTGCACCATCCCAGTTTCAGAACCTGGCTGTATGCAAATTAGTCTGTTCCTGTCCCAGTGCATGATGGGAACAGGGCAAACCAAACTACAAAAGCCAATTCTTACACTGGGAAGGAAACAAGCTCCCGGGGACCGGTTTCTGGCATTACAGCCGTCTTCGGCCCGGTTTGCTTGAATCCTGATGGTGCAATGAGCAAGGGTCTCACATCTGAGAATACCCTTCCACGCTTAGGGTGGACAAAAATATTTACAACAAGGGGTGGTGAGGGACAGAGTCTCTGAATTAAGCAGAAAGCTCTCACCCAGTCAAGAGATCCGGGCTAGATCCAACACCGTTTTTTAGCTCACTGCACCATCCCAGTTTCAGAACCTGGCTGTATGCAAATTAGTCTGTTCCTGTCCCAGTGCATGATGGGAACAGGGCAAACCAAACTACAAAAGCCAATTCTTACACTGGGAAGGAAACAAGCTCCCGGGGACCGGTTTCTGGCATTACAGCCGTCTTCGGCCCGGTTTGCTTGAATCCTGATGGTGCAATGAGCAAGGGTCTCACATCTGAGAATACCCTTCCACGCTTAGGGTGGACAAAAATATTTACAACAAGGGGTGGTGAGGGACAGAGTCTCTGAATTAAGCAGAAAGCTCTCACCCAGTCAAGAGATCCGGGCTAGATCCAACACCGTTTTTTAGCTCACTGCACCATCCCAGTTTCAGAACCTGGCTGTATGCAAATTAGTCTGTTCCTGTCCCAGTGCATGATGGGAACAGGGCAAACCAAACTACAAAAGCCAATTCTTACACTGGGAAGGAAACAAGCTCCCGGGGACCGGTTTCTGGCATTATAGCCGTCTTCGGCCCGGTTTGCTTGAATCCTGATGGTGCAATGAGCAAGGGTCTCACATCTGAGAATACCCTTCCACGCTTAGGGTGGACAAAAATATTTACAACAAGGGGTGGTGAAGGACAGAGTCTCTGAATTAAGCAGAAAGCTCTCACCCAGTCAAGATATCCGGGCTAGATCCAACACCGTTTTTTAGCTCACTGCACCATCCCAGTTTCAGAACCTGGCTGTATGCAAACTAGTCTGTTCCTGTCCCAGTGCATGATGGGAACAGGGCAAACCAAACTACAAAAGCCAATTCTTACACTGGGAAGGAAACAAGCTCCCGGGGACCGGTTTCTGGCATTACAGCCGTCTTCGGCCCGGTTTGCTTGAATCCTGATGGTGCAATGAGCAAGGGTCTCACATCTGAGAATACCCTTCCACGCTTAGGGTGGACAAAAATATTTACAACAAGGGGTGGTGAGGGACAGAGTCTCTGAATTAAGCAGAAAGCTCTCACCCAGTCAAGAGATCCGGGCTAGATCCAACACCGTTTTTTAGCTCACTGCACCATCCCAGTTTCAGAACCTGGCTGTATGCAAATTAGTCTGTTCCTGTCCCAGTGCATGATGGGAACAGGGCAAACCAAACTATAAAAGCCAATTCTTACACTGGGAAGGAATTCAGACACTCTGTTCATCACCACCCACTTTTGTAAATCGATTTTGGCCACTATAGGTGTGGCAGGGTATACTCAGACATGAGTCCCTTTCTCACTGCTCCATCAGGATTCAAGCAAGCCGGGCCGAAGACGGCTGAAATGCCAGAAACCGGTCCCCGGTAGCTTGTCTCCTTTCTGGTAAAGAATTGGCTTGGTAGTTTAGTCTGCCCTGTTCCCATGATGCACTGGGCCAGGGACAGACTGATTTGCATATAGCCAGGTTCTGAGCTGGGATGGGACAGTGAGATAAATAACGGTGATGGATCAAGCCCTGATCTTTGGACTGGGTAAGAGTGGTCTGCTCAATTCAGACACTCTGTTCATCACCACCCCCTTTTGTAAATCGATTTTGGCCACTATAGGTGTGGCAGGGTATACTCAGACATGAGTCCCTTTCTCACTGCTCCATCAGGATTCAAGCAAGCCGGGCCGAAGACGGCTGAAATGCCAGAAACCGGTCCCCGGTAGCTTGTCTCCTTTCTGGTAAAGAATTGGCTTGGTAGTTTAGTCTGCCCTGTTCCCATGATGCACTGGGCCAGGGACAGACTGATTTGCATATAGCCAGGTTCTGAGCTGGGATGGGGCAGTGAGATAAATAACGGTGATGGATCAAGCCCTGATCTTTGGACTGGGTAAGAGTGGTCTGCTCAATTCAGACACTCTGTTCATCACCACCCCCTTTTGTAAATCGATTTTGGCCACTATAGGTGTGGCAGGGTATACTCAGACATGAGTCCCTTTCTCACTGCTCCATCAGGATTCAAGCAAGCCGGGCCGAAGACGGCTGAAATGCCAGAAACCGGTCCCCGGTAGCTTGTCTCCTTTCTGGTAAAGAATTGGCTTGGTAGTTTAGTCTGCCCTGTTCCGATGATGCACTGGGCCAGGGACAGACTGATTTGCATATAGCCAGGTTCTGAGCTGGGATGGGGCAGTGAGATAAATAACGGTGATGGATCAAACCCTGATCTTTGGACTGGGTAAGAGTGGTCTGCTCAATTCAGACACTCTGTTCATCACCACCCCCTTTTGTAAATCGATTTTGGCCACTATAGGTGTGGCAGGGTATACTCAGACATGAGTCCCTTTCTCACTGCTCCATCAGGATTCAAGCAAGCCGGGCCGAAGACGGCTGAAATGCCAGAAACCGGTCCCCGGTAGCTTGTCTCCTTTCTGGTAAAGAATTGGCTTGGTAGTTTAGTCTGCCCTGTTCCCATGATGCACTGGGCCAGGGACAGACTGATTTGCATATAGCCAGGTTCTGAGCTGGTATGGGGCAGTGAGATAAATAACGTGATGGATCAAGCCCTGATCTTTGGACTGGGTAAGAGTGGTCTGCTCAATTCAGACACTCTGTTCATCACCACCCCCTTTTGTAAACCACCCCCTTTTGTGAATGCATTTTTTCTGGGACTCTAGAGCAGTGTCGGCGGTTGTCGCGTTTCCTCCCGGTGTCGAACTTGCCTGGTGGGGAGTCTTGGGACCTTTGTGTCTTCCTGTGGTGGTGCTCCTTTCTCCTCCTGCGGTGCAACGACAACCTGTGGCCATCAGGTACCGTTCCGCCTTCGTTTGTAGGTCTCCGTGTGGCTTAGTGCGTCCAGTGGTCTGTGTTACTGCTCCGTCATCCTCCTTGAGCGTAGAGTTCCTTCACTCCTTGCGTTTTCCTCTTCACAGTGCTGCGTCCTTGGTCTGGCTTCCTTGTTACTGCGTGGCATTCCTGCGCTTCTGGCGCGTCTTTCTAAAGTTTTACTTCCTATGGGATGGTGGCAGTCTCACTGCTTCTGCGTTGCTGTGCGCATCCCTTGCTCTACGCAATGTGCTGTCCTTCAGCCTTTGTGTGAGGCTATCCTTTGGGTGCACGTACATTGTGTCCCTGTGTGTTTCTCCCATGTTGCTGCCATTGCACAGTATAGTCCTTTTGCTGGGTGCAATTTCACCCTCTGGCTACTGGGTGGCAGTGTCTCTTAGACAACTCCGGCACTGCACTGCCTCAGGCTCGCTCCTGGGCTCCTCATGACCTCGCCTCTGTCGCTCAGTGAGCCGGCATTTCCCTGGATGGCGCTCTGCGGCAGGACTCCCTCTCTTTTGGGGTGAGTCGCCTATTCACCATGGGGGCACACATGTGGAGAGTTCTGCTTGGTTCTCGGGACGCCCGGCAGCTCTTCACACGCTGCGCGGGCGGGGGAGGGTCGGCGCTGCCGGGGGCTGTTTGCAGCTATGCCGGGGTGAGCTCTCACTGTGGAGCTGTCACTCTTTCCACCACCATTCTCCCTATGGCGTTTCTCACCTCAGTCGTCTGCAGCCGCAAGCAGTCAGGCACCGGGGGAGGATTCCGCTTCCCCCGGTGAGTCTCTTGTTGTTGGATCTTTCCCGCCCCTATTCACGGGCAGCACAGGGGGGTGTTGGTGTGTGCTTAGACGTTTGGGGCACTTGTGTTAGTCGAGGGTGGGCTCCGCTTAGTCCCTCGGTGCCCGGCAGCTATTCACACGCTGCGGGCGCTTCCTCCGGGGACCATTGACCCCTCCACCTCCACTCACACATGCGGCGGGGACAGGGGACGCCTCAGGCAGGCCGCGGGTGGGCTCAGCTGGCCCTGCTTCACTTTATGTTCATTTTCGGCTGCATCACGCGCGGCCAAGCGTCCTGACTATGCAGGTGGGCTCTGCTTCTCTTACAGTCCTGGGGTTGGGGTGGCTTCAGGCACGTGCGCCCCCTATCTCCTCGCAGCGCTTGGGCTCACCTCCGGCCCAACGGGCCTCGTCTTCAGCTGCGGCTGTGGCGGGTGGGCTCCGCCCGGCCAGCACTCCACTCCAATGGGGGCCACGCTGCTGCGGCCGACTCGGGTGGGCTCCGGTCGGTCGCTTCTTTCAGGGCACAATTGCGTCCGGTGCAGGTGGGCTCTGGCCGGTTCGCTTCTTCTGCTTGGCGTGAGAGGTGTGGGGTAGGCTCCCGGTCTCCTCTTAACGGGCATCCAGGCCTGGTGCAAGTCACAGGCCCCGCGGGCCTCACGGCAGGGCTGGCGCCTATCCTGCGGGGGAGAGGGGGGGGCGACATCGCCCTGAGCTCTCTCCTCTTCCCCCACGATTTTTCTCATGTAGCTGTGGCATGCAGGGCACAGCTCCGCCTCGTCGCCATTGTAGTGATTGGGGTGGGGGCGCTAGGCCCTCATTCTGCAGACATACAATCAGACACGGACACAGTGGCTGGGGATGGGTAATGGGCCCTGAGCACGTGCACTCAGTCCCTTTTATTGGCCAGGGTCATCTGACCAATGACTCCTGGTGGTGGGTAGGTGTTAAGTGTGCTGACATCATGCTGAGACACTAGACCGTGTCTTACGATAGTACAGGCGGCAAGGGTAGGCAATGATGAATAGCCCGAGACAGCACACCTGCCCTGTGTGTGGTCACTGGTGCTGCTGGAGCGACCCTGGTGATGGAAAGCTGAGCTCCGCGGTCATGCGAGAGTTAGAAGGCACTGTTCTGGTGTATCGAACTGGAAGCAACACTAACTTATCTTAAAACAACGTGGGAAGAAGTTCATTTGAGTTTTACAAAGTCTGAGGTGGTATTAAATAATAATAAAGCTCAAGAGAAGCGAATTCAGGCATGCTTGATGCTTTACTTAGATTTTTGTGTATTAATAACCATGAAGCTATGTTTTCCCAAGTAAAACACCATCCTATATGAATCGAGCAAAGCACGCTTGTCTCCGGAGCGATCGAAGAGGAAATGACAGGGAGCGGGACACGCAGGTCTTGGTCGAGACAAGAAAACCTAATCTACGTCTTGCAATATGTCGAAGATGAAACACAAGCAGCATTTCTAAGGTGTCTGTGAGTAGCATCTTACTTGTCCCTCGGCCCGTCACGCTGTGTGATCGTCCGTCAGATTAGGGCGCTCATCTACAGAAAGTCTGGAAATGATTTATTTAACCACAGCCGGTGGTGGGTATAACTGCAGGGCGGTGACGTAGGGAGGGGGAGGGGCAGGGTGGGGGTTGTTATGTATGGATTACGGACTTTAACGTACTTTAACAGGCAAGTAAACATATAAATAAATAAAACGAATTTTGTTGTGTGCACTGCATCACCAAAAGCGATGCAGTGCGCGCAACGAAATTCGTTTTATTTATTTATATGTTTACTTACCTTTTAAAGTCCATAATCTATACATTACAACCCCCTCCCTACGTCACCGCCCTGCAGTTACACCTACCATTGGCCATGGCTGCATTTATTTACCTATTGTTTTACTTGGTGCGCAAGGCCGGACTAGAAACCAAAACGAGAGTCATTGAACCCAGGTGGTTGGATGACACCGGAGGAGCCAGGGCAGCTTAATGCTGCCTTGAACCCAATAGCCGCAGTCCCACAAGTACTCTGTTGATTTGTGCCTTGGAAGCCACAGTAAAGGGTGATAGAAGTATACTACTGAAGGGAATTTTAGGGTTCAGATAATCTGGGCGCACTGCCTCAGGTTAGACGTTCAAGTTTGAAAGAACATAGATGGTGATTGAGTGGTGCGTTAAGAGCAGACGGAAAATTACCCCTAACCGTCTAAGGAGTCAAAGACCAAACACAATTGAACAGCTAAGCTCTCGCAACCACAAACAAAGTTTCACAATTCAGTTGATTGGTGATATGCAACACAAAAAATAACATAGAAGCAGATCCTTTGGTGTGAATCCTGTCCCAGCAGGATGGAGTTTTATTGGGTCCAGACTTGAGGAATAACAGTCAGCCGACACGTGTTTCGTCGTGTGCCGTTGAGTCAACACGACTCTTCAGGGCTTAGACTCAACCCTTACGATGGGGTTGAGTGAGGTCTGGGCCTTATAGCGGTGTACCACGTAGGTGAATTGGCGAGATGCACTGGGAGTAGTGGAATTCTAAGAAATTTGGTTGCAAAAGGATGGAATATCCTGTAGTCCAGAAAATAAAGTCACGTGCTAATAGACTAGTGACGTCTGTTTCTTAGTGGTGTCAGAGATTTCCTGGTGCAGGGCCTCTGAATCAAGTCATGTAAATTGCGAAGACCGGGAGGGGATCCATAAAGAAGAAAACCACGGAAGACGGGTGTGCTTCCTGGTTAGCGGTGAGCTATTGATCGGTATCCCTCCTCCGTGTGTTCCCGGTGGCCGTCTGTCATTCAGAGGCCCTGCACCAGGAAATCTCTGACACCACTAAGAAACAGACGTCACTAGTCTATTAGCACGTGACTTTATTTTCTGGACTACAGTATATTCCATCCTTTTGCAACCAAATTTCTTAGAATTCCACTACTCCCAGTGCATCTCGCCAATTCACCTACGTGGTACACCGCTATAAGGCCCAGACCTCACTCAACCCCATCGTAAGGGTTGAGTCTAAGCCCTGAAGAGTCGTGTTGACTCAACGGCACACGACGAAACACGTGTCGGCTGACTGTTATTCCTCAAGTCTGGACCCAATAAAACTCCATCCTGCTGGGACAGGATTCACACCAAAGGATCTGCTTCTATGTTATTTTTTGTGTTGCATATCACCAATCAACTGAATTGTGAAACTTTGTTTGTGGTTGCGAGAGCTTAGCTGTTCAAGGGTGATAGAAGGGTTCAATAAATTCAAGCTGCCATTTTTTACGAGTGACATTTCAACAACTATGAGGGACACTGTCTTGCATGACGACAGCAACATATAAATATCAGAAATGACACCCATTTTGAGCTATAAGAAACTCTAAGATCTCAAAAGTACTGCAAAGCACCAGAAATGGAAGGGCACTGTGTAATTCGACTGTACCAAACAGGATGTGAGAAGCCGTACTGCCTGCGAATGAGCCTCACTGCCTACCAAAACTGGATAGGTTTCCCATGGGTGGACTTAAGCAGAACCACGTGCCTCATCCTCCCTCTACATGAACTGATCAAACTGTGCTGAGAAGCCCAAGAACGAACCCGCACAAACAGTGTATCCTCCAGTGGCGGCTCCTCCGCTAAGGCAGAGGAGTGTCGCCCCCATTACCAGGAAACTGCAAAAGAAAGGAAAAAATAAAATGCTAATAACAGAATGTTATTATAATGTTATTTAAACCTCCTGCTGTGACAGTGAGTGAGGGGGCGGGGCAGAGCTGCAGGGGAGGATAGGTAGAACACTCCTTTGCGCAATGACTGTTTGGTCAGCCCTCCCGAGCTGCCCAAAACAGCCATGCTCACTTTCTCCTTTCTCCATGCAGGCTGCATTACAGCTTGCATGGAGAACATGCCAACCCCTACAGTCCCTGGCTGAGCGCCGTGTCACGGTGCTCAGGCCAATCGCAATGCTGCATTGCAGCGTTGGTATTGGCTAAAGGGTGGGAGCCTGGCTACATGCTTCCTGTTCTGACCTGGAGTCGGACACAGGTGAGCAGGAGAGAAGACACAGGACACGGAGGCAAGGTAAGTGTTGTTATTTTTTTTTTTTTTCAATGCACCCCATGCTCACCCCATTACACACGCTCCCGCCCCACCCACTGGCGAGTCATGCCGGCTGCCATTGGTATACTGCCCTCCCATACCATGTGACCCTCAAAGACACCTTCTTACACAAATGTCACCTCATAATTAGCTTAAGGCCTTCATAATAATAAGTGACAACCAGACCTGGTCCGGCTCAACTGCTGTAACAAAAGGATGGATAGATGAGTGAAGGAGTGAAAGGGTGGATGGATGAGAGAAAGGATGGTTGGATATGTGAAAGGATGGATGAGTGATAGGTTCAATAAATGGATTAATGAGTGGATGGGTAGATGGCTGGATAGAAGGATGGATGATTAAGTGAAAGAGGGATGGAGAGAGACAGGGAGGATGGGTGACTGGATGACTGAACGGGTGAATGGGTGGAAGGATGAGTGAAATCATGGATGGATTGATGAATTGATAAGTGAAAGGGTGAATAGATGGACAGATGAGTGAAAAGGTGGATGTAAGGCTGGATGACTGAGTGAAAGGGTGGGCAGATGGACAAAAGGATGGATAGATGAGTGAAGGAGTGAAAGGATGGATGGATGAGAGAAAGGATGGGTGGGTATGTGAAAGGATGGATGAGTGATAGATTCAATTAATGGATTCATGAGTGGATGGGTAGATGGATGGGTAAGTGGATAGAAGGATGGAAGGTTAAGTGAAAGAGGGATGGAGAGAGAAAGGGAGGATGGGTGAATGGATGACTGAACGGGTGAATGGGTGGAAGGATGAGTGACTGGGGGTGTGTTACACTTACAACGCATCTTTTACGTCGCATTCCGTTACAACGCAGATTTTACAACGCGGGATCTATTACATCGGATGTCATTACAATGCATGGCATTACATCGCAGATGCTATTACAACGCATACTATTACATCGTAAGTATTGGTAAGTATTTAATTTTTTTTAATTTTATTTAATATTATTTAATTGATTTAATTATTATTAATTATAAAAAAAATTGTATTTATGTTTTTAAATATTATAAATTAAATATATTAATTTAAGTGATTTTTTAAATAAGTATGAGTATAGGAGTATATGTTTTGGGGTACTGAGGTATGGTGTTTGGGTATTTTTAGGTTTTAGGGCAGGGTTTTGGGGTACAGGGGTGTTTTTAGGTTTTAGGGCAGGGTTTGGGTTTTGGGGTACAGGGGTGTTTTTAGGTTTTAGGGCAGGGTTTGGGTTTTGGGGTACAGGGGTGTTTTTAGGTTTTAGGGTAGGGTTTGGGTTTTGGGGTACAGGGGTGTTTTTAGGTTTTAGGGCAGGGTTTGGGTTTTGGGGTACAGGGGTGTTTTTAGGTTTTAGGGTAGGGTTTGGGTTTTGGGGTACAGGGGTGTTTTTAGGTTTTAGGGTAGGGTTTGGGTTTTGGGGTACAGGGGTGTTTTTAGGTTTTAGGGCAGGGTTTGGGTTTTGGGGTACAGGGGTGTTTTTAGGTTTCAGGGTAGGGTTTGGGTTTTGGGGTACAGGGGTGTTTTTAGGTTTTAGGGCAGGGTTTGGGTTTTGGGGTACAGGGGTGTTTTTAGGTTTTAGGGCAGGGTTTTGGGTTTTGGGGTACAGGGGTGTTTTTAGGGCAGGGTTTGGGTTTTGGGGTACAGGGGTGTTTTTAGGTTTTAGGGCAGGGTTTGGGTTTTGGGGTACAGGGGTGTTTTTAGGTTTTAGGGCAGGGTTTGGGTTTTGGGGTACAGGGGTGTTTTTAGGTTTTAGGGCAGGGTTTGGGTTTTGGGGTACAGGGGTGTTTTTAGGTTTTAGGGTAGGGTTTGTGTTTAGGGATAATTAAATTATATTTACCATTTTAAAATTAATTAAAATATATTTAATAAATTAAATTAATTATTTTACATTAATTACATTTTTGAATTAAATTAATTAAATTAAATAAATAATTATTATTAATTTAATTTCATTTAAAAAAATATGTACTTTAAACTAATTACTTTTTTTTAATTAAATTAAATTAATTACTATTTTAAATAAAATTACATTTATTAAATAGATATTATTTAATTAAATTAATTTAATGACAATTTTAAAATGTCTTTTAATTAAATTATTTTAAATAAATTAATTACAATAAACTAAATACCATTTTTTTAAAAAGGTATACTTACCTATACTTACGATGTAATGCCATGCGTTGTAATAGCATTTGCGATGTAATGCCATGCATTGTAATGACATCCGTTGTAATGGATCCCGCGTTGTAAAATCTGCGTTGTAACGGAATGCGTTGTAACACAACGCGTTGTACTGACACCAATCCGTGACTGGGTAGATGAATGAGTAAGTGAAAGGATGGCTGGATAGGTAAATGGCTGGATGGATGAGTGAATAGAAGGATGGGTGGAAGAGTGGATGAATGAGTGTACGGATGAATAGGATAAAAGGGTGGATGGATGGATGGTTGGCTAATGGATGGATGAGTAAAAGGGTGGATGGAGGGAGGATGAGTGAAATGATGGATGGAAGGATACGTGAAGGATAGGTTTTAAATGGTTGAATTTGGACATGGATATGCATACCAATGGAAGGACAGAATGAATGGTGAAAGACTGAATGATGGATGAAAGTATGATTACACATTGTAAGCCCCATTATCTTAAGCAACATTTCCTATACATTGACTTTCACATTTATATGAGTCATTGTCTCTTTATAATATGTGTGTCTTGTAACGTACTCCAACACTCTGCCCTACATATTTGGTTTGAGTAGCACTATAAAAGAAATTAAATACACATAAGAGAGGGTCACCATTGGAGGGGGGTAGCAAGGCCACACTGGCCGGACCGGGCATCGGGCGTTTTCTGTGGGAAAGGTGGGTTGGGAGAAGAAGTTTTGTTACCACAAAAAGACCTGCACATTAGCTTAAAGCTGCACCCATACCAAAAAACCATGGATTCAACAATTGTCTCAACCTAATATAAACTTATTTTTACTTTTACGTAAGTGGTTTTCTATTTACTTACTTATATACTATTGCGCAACCTCCTCTGATGTGTCTGTAAAACATACCTTTTGTCCTGAATTTTGACCCTTTGTCCTGAATTTTTACACTCAATTGTCCTTAATTTGCACCCATGCCAGTTGGTCACCCTATTTCCTAATAATCAATTGATCAATGCATATTGGTTTATTGCGGATCAAAAACTGTCTATGTCCACTCTCTTCAACAGCTTCTTTTTTTTCTGTTGTATGGTGAACCTCCAGAGGCGTGATGCATATTAGGCCTGCACCAAAGGAAAGATGCAAAAGTGTGGTGGTCTCATGAACATGTGGTTAACTTCTTTACACTAAGGCTTGCAGTAAACGTGGCCTCATAATATTGATACGGCAAAATACATTATACTGCCATTTTGGCATTATAGGACACTGTAATACTGCATGTGGTATTACCACACCCACAAATACCATGTGTTTCAGGGGCAAGTTATCCAGTTCAAATCTGCAGGAATTTGCTCCTGCTAAAAAGTCCTGAAATTACGAAGTGATGTATTGAAATCATTGCAGTAACATCAATGTCTAATGCGATTCCAAACTGTAAATTGTTTTCTTATGGAATTGGTCTTAATTCAAAGGTAGTTGTGTCATATGGAAGTACCAGGTTATTCATCATGCAGCCCAAGTCCAAACGTATAACCAGAATCCTGGTATCCTTCTCTTCTTGATTGATCTGTGACCTCTGTCATTGTGGTACTGCTTACTTAGAACAAAGAGGATCTCGGGATAAAAAGTTAGGAAGTTATGTCCTCAGGCCCAGGTAAGGAGGTTAACTGTAAAAACAGTAAAGGGCTGGCAATGGGGCATGCCACTCATACATAATGCTAGGACTGTGATGTGGAAGAGCAGGGCCAACATAATGAAAACTATAATAACACTATAAACATTAATAATACATTTATCCTTTTATTATTAAATGTTTAACTGCCATTTGTGCCCACTTAACATAAAACAAATATGTCCCATTTCCATGGCCAAAATAAACTATGTGATTGAATGATGCCCACTTTTTCTAAACATATTTGCAGATCCAGTATTTCATGAAGCAGGAATTAACCAAGGCCTTAAAACGTTAACATACATACATTGAACTTACCAATGCATTAAAGAGCTTGAGCCCCAGTTCCTTTAGATCTCCACCTAAGCCATTTAGTGCTGCTTCCTACAAGGCAATATCAAATAATGAATGCGCATAAAATGTTATATGACCTCTTAATAGAATCAGTATACATTCTGGTTTATGTTCGCTTCAACGAGGACCACTGGTGGAGTAATGCATGCATGTTGTCCAACAACGACTCCAATAAGAAAGAGAGTCAGTCATGTTGATCTGTATTTTAGCACATCATTTTAAGATAGACAAAATAAAGTGCATTAAACCAGGGTAAACATTTTTTTTCTGCAATGATATAATTGATTTGCATGAAAACTGTCTGCACATTTGTTGTAAGGTGTATATTGTAATGATTTATTCTATGTTCTTATTTGGAAGGCTCACTATGTAAGTTTGTGTTGATGATCCGAGAGTCATATCTCAAGCCAAAGTGCAGCCGGACTGCACTTCGGTGGGCTTTGTATAGGGGAAACTTTAGTGGACTAA
Organism: Lissotriton vulgaris; assembly: GCF_964263255.1. NCBI lineage: Eukaryota > Metazoa > Chordata > Amphibia > Caudata > Salamandridae > Lissotriton > Lissotriton vulgaris. Next base: position 1,232,982,454 of record NC_141695.1, on the reverse strand, counting down.
AACCACTCCTGCTCACTCGATATATCATTGATTGCTATGTTAAACTGATTTATGCACAACAGCATGAACATAAAGTGAGAACTGGAAGTGCAATTTTAAGGCACTCTCTCAGCCACCGTTTTGGTCTCACTTGTATCTTAAATAGATGAAGACCTGGAGCTGTGGTGTGTACAACCTTAGGTAGTGATAACTTGTGATTTGCCACTGGAACTTTAAATAATGTTTAGCATTAGAAGATTCTCTCAGACCAGGTGATATGATTGCAGAGTGTATTCTAGGACCGGGTTACATCAAAAGCCTCTCCTAACAAAACTTCATCATCCTCAAACTTTATTCGGTCCTGGGAACATAAAAGTACAATACTTACACATTACACACCAAAAGTTTAAATACATATATAAAAGTGTAAAACTTTGCGCAATTAAACACAGCAGTTAATCAGTACGACTTAATCTCCTTATATCACAATTTGTAAAAGTAACATATTGCTGCCTGCTATTCAGTTCACATGTCCAAAAGATGCAGCTAACTTTTTTAATTTATTGTATAAAAGGCGAGGGAGCGCTATTTACTTTAAAATGGGATGTAGTCAATGGGGCTTAAAAATAACGATATCAAAACATTCCATAACCAGCATGGTCCGGACATCTCAAGAACAAATCAGGTCTTGTGTCATGGCCTTCCTTCTAATCCACCAAAAATGGCCCAGGAACTTTGTGATTGTGCACACAAACAATGGTCTTCTGTCAGATTTTAGTATGTGCAAAGCTACTCTAAAATCACGAGTTCCAAGTTGTCTATAAACAGGAATTAGCCATTTGTCCATTGGTTTTGTGTATGCAATGCAAGCATGGCCTATTGATTCGGTCAAGGCAGGGCAGCAAGGGCAACCTTTGGGTTGGTCAACATTACATAGCCAAGCGTTTGTAAATGCATTAGCCGGCAGACTACGGTGCCTAAATTGTAGGTAGAGCTTCCTTTCAGAAGGCAACTTGATGAGATCGAGATAGCTTTCTAACGGAGCCACTGATCTTGAAGTCTCTAAATTCTTCAATTAATCTTCCCTATTTACTGTTTCTACAAACATTCTGCTCAACCCAATCCCAATACAATATTTTAATTAGTTTTTTAGTATACGTTGGTGGGCAATTAATGCTATGCCCTGGTAGCCCAATACTCAATACAAGGTTTCTAATGTGCTTTATGTAGCCTATTTTATTTGTGGAATCTAAAGCACAAACCTCATTAATTGCAGCCTCATATAATGCCGGTTCTCGGGTGGTGACAAGCCTCTGCCAAAATACGAGGGGGCAGAGCTTTGCTAGATCATTAATTGGTTTAATGCCCATATCTTGCTTAAGTGGGCAAAGTGGATTGATTTGCGGAAGGGACGCCAGATTCCTAAGAAACTTGTTCTCAGATGCTGTGAGATCACTTACTTTTTCCATGCCCCAGAGCTCTGCCCCATATAGTAAACTATTCACAGTTTTGCAATTATATAGCTCCAGGGCTGATGCGATTGGTCTTGTGTGGGTGAGACAATGTTCCTTTCCTAGGGCCCCATTTACCTGTGAGAACTTGAGGTAGGCCTTGTTAAGATGTTGTTACCAGGCCAACCCTTCCGACAATTTAATTCCTAGGTAATCAAAGCAAATCACTTTCTCTAGGGGGATGTTATCCAGGGTCGAGCTCCCTTTAATGGATTTATGGGTGTTCATCAACATCAGTTTTGTCTTTGTGGTATTTATTTCGAAGGCGACTCTCGTCACAAAAAATCTTGAATAAATTCAGTAGTTTTTGCAGGCCCATGGGTGCTTTGGAAACAAGAAGGGTATCGTCTGCGAATAGGATAGTGGCTACTTTCTGATTCGCTAAAGAGGGAGTGCCAGCTAGAGTAACAGATAAGAATTCGACCACTTGGTTGATGTATAGTGAAAGTAAAGTTGGAGCCAGGACGCAGCGCTGGCGAATCCCCGCTGGATTTTAATGGGATCGTTGACGTGGCCCTGGCTGCCCCAACTTACCCTAGCAGAGTTCTCTCCGTGTATTCTTATTGGCAGCGCCAGGATTGCTGACGGCATGCCCATCTCCTTGAGCACCCGCCAGAGATTATACCTAGGCATAAGGTCGAATGCTGACTTCAAATCAATGAATGCTATGTATACGCTCTCCTTGCCTAGTAGAACCATCTTCCAATAGAGAAGGAGGAGGCGGAAAACCTGATCTATTGCTCCAATTTTTTTACGAAACCCCTCTTGAAGGGATGAGAAGATATGTTTCTTATCCATCCAGCCCTGGACTTTCACTAAAAATGAGCGACAGAAGACTTTTTGAACAGAGTCAATCAGGCTGATGGGCCGGTAGTTCGAGGGATTACTCCTATCGGCCTTTTTAAAAATGGGTATCACTTCAGCCCCCTTTCAAGATTCTGGGATACCTCCCCTAGCAATATCATTGGAAAGTGACAATATATAAGTTGTCCAATTGTCCCCGTCACAGTGAAAGAGATCCCCCGGAATGCCGTCCGGTCCAGGCAGTTTGGCGGGTATAATTTCCTCTATAGAGGGTCAATATGTCCTCCTTAGTGAATAAATGGCCTTGTGAAGACTGGAGTAGATCGAATGGAATTGGTTCCAAATCAAGGCCATGAAAAATCGAGTACAAGGCACCAAAATGCTCTTGCCACACATTAGGTGGTATATTAATATTAAGAGGGGGTGAGCTTTCAACGTTGCCCTTTCCCACAAGTACCCAGAATTCTATTGCATCCAGTTGGGAGCAAGCCTTCCCTAGTTCTTCTAATCCTCTTCTTATCCCAATCTGTTATTGCATTTGTTTGGGACAATTTATATTGCCTCCGTAGATCACATATCAAGGACCTGCACTCCGTTGTAAACAAGGAGTTTGCTTTAGCTAGTCTTTCCTGTTTTGGCCCATGGGTTTGTAAATGAACAATAAAGTTTCGAGCCAATTGGTCAAAGAACTTCGATTGCAGGGCACTAGTGTTTGCCGATGGGCCAACTCGCCTGATGTCAAAGTCAAAGTCAAAGTCAAGTTTATTTATTTGATTAATTAAAATCTTACAAAAAATGGTTTCAAAATATCACCAGAGAATAAAAACTTTAAAACACCATGTACATAATTATTGTAATATCGCCTGATGGAGATTGTATCACTACCAAGTGCATCTCAAGGTTTTTTTTAAGGTGTTAAGCTTGGACTCGTCCATCATAATTGTGGGCAATTTGAGGCAACGTTTATCATTAGTTGGTATCACCTCTTTTGTGGCAAGTCTGGCAAGGGATGTCCTACCCTTTTTGCCCCATGGATGTTCGACAGTCAGACTTATCAGATTGTGATCGCTTTCACAATTGTGGACTATGGACATATCAACCACGAATGGCCATAGAGCAAAGTCCACAAGTATATAATCTATTCGACTGGCACCATTTGGGGTAATGTAAGTCAACCCACCTCCCTTGTCAGAACAAGTTCTTCCATTTGTGGCCCACAGCCTATGTTCTAAGGTTAATGCATTCATCTGTAGGGCTGCTTGGGACCACTTCTTTATTGGTGGGAGCTCCAGGGATGGGACAGACCACAATTTATCCTCCTTGTTGGCCTCTTGGATATCGTCCCTATCAAGGGGCTCAAATTTGACATTGACATTGCCACCCAAAATTAGGGGATAGACAGCTTTCCTTGTGTCTGGCATCTTGTATAGACTTTGTAGAGTTGAAGATCTACCCCCTCTAGTGCTCCGTGCACAAACATCGTAGATGTCTAAACTCTTGCCTTTTTTTGCCTCTTAACCTGGCCCCAATGATGTCTGGATTATCAATAGAAAGCTCCTCAGTGTCGCAGTTTAGTGTGATACTAATCAGGGTTAGCAGCCCTGCTGAAGGACAGCCTTGTTTAGATGGCATTGCTGATTTATGGAGTGTCACGAATGCTGGAATGTGAGTGGGGGTCCGGCTCCAGGTTTCCTGCAAGACGCAGATGTCATGTGAATTGATGAGCTCAAGTCATTGGGGTAGACATAATTTGCCCCTTATTCTTATTTTAAGCTGCCTCTGGTCTGCGGGCTGGTGGAGAATCCGAGGGGGGGGAAAGAACGTCGATTTTAACAGCCGGAGGCATGATGTAGCTCCATATACTTTTGTCTCCAGCCTGGTGATCATCTCCCATACACAGTAGCCTCTGAGGAATGGAGGGGGTACTGTGGTGAGAATCATTGGCTCAATTACTAAAGGTAAACCCCCATTAAAGGAACAAACCATAGTGGGGTCAGGCTCAAAAGTTGTCGCAAACACATGTTTGTGTGGGGACTCTAATTGGAGTCAGTCATTCTGGGATAGAGGCGAGGATGGAGATCCCCTTAGTGGCTTCAGACTGGACTTATGTTGTGCCACAGAATTAAGGATATTCGGCTTGAGTTTGATGTTTGATTCCTAACAAAACAGTTAACTGGCTACTCAACTGACTAACATTCTTTATCTAAACCTCCCAAGATTTTAAATATAGATTAACATTAGCATACAAACCAAATTTTTTTAGATCTGGCCTCACAGCGCAGCTGTCACTAGGCCTTATATGATCAACAGAAAAGAGCTTTCAAAAGCACTATTAAAAAGCAGCTGAGCTCCAGCCACATGTTGGTTTACCTTCTGTACAGCATTTGATTTGGCATATGTTGTATGCTTCCACTGAAAAAGAGAACTTGAGTTGCACGTTTTGGATTGTGGGAAAGGTTAGAATCAATACAGCTGGACTGAGATGGTTATTGTGGCAAGGCAATGATCAATGATATAAGCCAGATCTGTTTAGCATGAAGGGTATGATAAAGACACAAGGCCCCACAAATTTATTGCAAAAAGCATGTTTAAATCATTATGCAATTAAAGGTGAATTAGTATTACTCAATACTAAAGCCTTTAGAGTGGAAGTGTGTTACATGGGATCTCCAGATTGCATTAGTATGCAAGGGTTTTGGTGTTGGATACCCCATATGACAAACTGTAGAGCTAAACGATGTAAACTGTAATCATTCTTGCTAAGCCTTGTTAGGAGATATAGGGGCAGATTTTCAAAACTTTTGGACTGGTTTAGCGTCACAAAAGTGACGCTAACTAGCGCAACTTTGTGTTTTGCTATTTTCTTTCCAGCGCAAAACTTGTTTTGCGCTGGAAAGTACCCTGTAAGTAGCGCAACGCAGCCCCAAGCACTGCTTTGCATTACTTTGCGCCGAGAGGGCGTGACATGGGTGCTACATGGGCGTTCCTATGCAAACACCCATGCCTTTTGACGCAAAACCAAATTTACAAATATTTTTTAACATTGGTTTTGCGCCAAAAGTTAACGCCCCTTCAAAGGAGGCGCTAGCAGAGAAATGCTTTCATTTCTCTGTGCTTTTCCGACTTTCCATGCGTGCTGCACTCTGCAGCATGTATGCAAAGTGGGAAAAGCTTTGCATCGTGCCTTGCATAGTGTTTTGTACAGAAAGGGTGCCCTTCCTATACAAAACCTATGCTACACTGATGCACACATCCTAGTGCTGCGGTGCTAAGGAGTGTGCATGACGCACAGCAGCTGAAATCAGCACCAGCACAAGGGAAAGGGGAGGAGAGAGCCTTATCTCTGAAGATATAGTGCTCGGCTGCTCCCTCCCTGTGGCGCAACGGGTGGCTTCCCTGCATTGCTCGACTTTTTTTAAAACCCCCCCCATAGTATTTTCCAATGCTAACTATAATTTTATATGCATTTCTATTTTATGGCTTTATGCCTGAATGTTGTCTTGTAGGAAGGTTTCTGCTGAACACAATAAGCATGACTTAGTTATGGTGACAAGCCATTGATTAAGGCTGCATTCCTCATTGGTTCTTCGGAGAAAGTTATGTCCAATGCCATATGTCTAATCTGTTTATTATGAAATATGATGAGAGGGCGGAGCCAACTGCCTTGGCCTGAGACCGCGGGTGGCTTGAGCTCTTCTCTGTCCGTGATACCATGGCCGCTCTAGAACTCCACACCTGCCCTTGCCGGCATGAAAGTGGTGCACTTAGGCATGCGACGGCCATGGGATTCCCCTGGCAACCAGTTTTCTGACTGTTAGAGGTGTGGAGCAGGGTGGAAAGCCTTTGGCACACTGCCTTGTACACGTAGACCACGCTAGCTCCCGGCGGCACTGCATTGAGGAACCCTGCCTCCCTCCTGAATTGCCTGGCTGGGCAGAGGACCACTGGAGTGTCATGCCTCTGCTCTAATAGGTTGCCCAACCTGGAGGATGGGGTGAGTTGTGCAGAGCTGCGAACGGGTGAAACTAAGAACAAGATGGCGATCCTATTCTGAGCATGGTGGTTGTCTTCTCTCTTTGTGGATGAACTAGCATTTTCCACTCCCTGCTGCCCCGGGGATCGCACACATGAAGTTGGAGGTCTTGCTGGGACAGATTACTTGCCTTTTGCTGCATCGGAGGCCCTGGGACATACAGACCCTCAGGATTAAACTGGTGGTCTGCCCCATGGGCCCGCCTCATTTTGGGAGTCCAATGGGTCAGGATTTTGGCCCAATCAACTTGACGGCCTGTGCTGAATGAGGGGCTGCACTTTCAGCCTTGGGAACACTCTGTTGGTGCCTGGGGCAGCCTTGAGTGCTGGAATGTGCTGTCAATCAATCAATCAATCAGAGAATTTGTAAAGCACGCTACTTACCCATGAGGGTCTCAAGGCGCTGAGGGGTGCTGCTCCTGTTCGAAGAGCCAGGTCTTGAGGAGCCTTCTGAAGGTGAGCAGGTCTTGGGTCTGCCGCAGATTGGTGGGGAGGGTGTTCCAGGTTTTTTTCGGCGAGGAAGGAGAAGGATCTGCCACCGGAGGTTGTTCGATGGATGCGTGGGATGGCGGCGAGGGCGAGGCTGGCGGAGCGGAGCTGGGGGGCAGGGGTGTAAAAGTTGAGTCTGTTGTTCAGGTAGGCTGGTCTAGTGTTGTGGAGTGCTTTGTGTGCATGGGTGAGGAGCTTGAAGGAGATCCTCTTGTTGACGGGGAGCAAGTGCAGGTCTCTTAGCTGGGAGGTGATGTGGCAGTGGCGGGGGACGTTGAGGATCAGTCGGGCGGAGGTGTTTTGGATTCTTTTTAGTCGTCACTGGTGTTTGGCCGGGATTCCTGCGTAGAGTGCATTGCCGTAGTCCAGCCTGCTGCTGATGAGGGCTTGGGTCACTGCTCTTCTTGTTTTGGTCGGGATCCACTTGTAGATTCTGAAAAGCATGCGAAGGGTGTTGTAGCAGGACGAGGAGATGGTGTTGACCGTTTAGACATGGAAAGGAAGGGGTCGAGGATGAATCCTAGGTTGCGTGCGTGGTCCGCGGGCGTTGGAGAAGTACCCAGTGTGGTCGGCCACCAGGAGTCGTCCCACGCAGAGGGGGTGGGGCCTAGGATGAGGACCTCTGTCTTGTCCGAGTTCAGTTTCAGACGGCTGCTCCTCATCCACTCGGCGACGGCATTCATTCCCTCGTGGAGGTTGGTTTTGGCGGTGTGCGGGTCCTTGGTGAGGGAGAGGATGAGCTAGGTCTCGTCGACGTAGGAGATGATATTCAGGTTGTGCTGGCGGGCCACTTGTGCGAGGGGGGTCATGTAGACGTTGAACAGGGTCGGGCTGAGGGATGAGCCTTGGGGTACGCCGCAGATAATATCGGTTGCTTCGGATTGGAAGGGCGGGAGGCGGACTCTCTGGGTTCTGAAGTTTCGCTGTTGTCTAGCTGTCGCCTGATGTCATCTGTGGCAGCGATGAGGGCAGTCTCTGTGCTGTGGTTGCGTCTGAATCCTAATTGGGATGGGTCAAGGATGTTGTTGTCCTCGAGGTGGCGGGTCAGCTGCATGTTGCCGATTTTCACGGTGACCTTCGCCTGGAAGGGGAGCAGGGAAATGGGCCGGATGTTCTTGAGGTCTTTGGGGTCTGCCTTGGGCTTCTTCAGGAGGGTGTTGATTTCGGTGTGCTTCCAGCTTTCCAGGAATGTCGCTGTGTCGAAGGAGATGTTGATGACCTTCCGTAGTTGGGGTGCGATGGTTGCATCAGCTTTGTTGAAAATGTGGTGTGGGCAGGGGTCTGATGGAGATCCTGAGTGTATGGAGTTCATGACCTTGCGTGTCTCTTCGTGTTGATGTGGTACCACTAGGTCAGCTAGTTGGTGCAGGTGGCATTCGAGGTGGGGTCTGTAGCAGTCGGGCAGATGAGGAGTTGAAGCTGTCATGGATAATGGCGATTTTGCGATGGAAGAAGGTGGCCAGTGAGTCGCACAGATCTTGCGAGGGCGGGATGTCGTTGGTGTTGACGCTGGGGTTGGAGAGTTCCTTCACTATGTTGAAAAGTTCTTTGCTGTCATGTGCGTTGGTGTCCAGTCGGGCTTTGAAGGACGTTCTCTTGGCTGTTCTGATGAGGTGTTGATGTCTGCGGGTGGCGTCCTTGTGGGTTGTGTGGCTGTCTGGTGTGCGGTTGTGGAGCCATTTCATCTCCAGCTTCCGGCATGTACGTTTGGAGGTCTGGAGTTCTTCAGTGAACCAGGCGGCTTTCTTGCTGGAGTCGTTGATGGAGGGTTTCTTGATCGGGGCGAGGGTGTTGGTGCAGTCGTCGATCCACTGTCTGCTGTCACTGAAGCCCCCTGGATGTGTGGGTGAGTGCCCGGAATTACGGGTGGTGCTTTGCCTCATATCGTGCTAAGGGTCCTGGATGCTGGCAGGACTTGCTGGACCTGGGCTCTCTGGGATGTGTTTGGCCCTCCAATTAGTTAGGCTAAAGGAACAACAGAGAGACTCCACCTCTCCTCCATTGGGGCCCTATGGTAACAATTCTGTTATTTGTGGTGTGTTGTGCTACTGGCTTGGGGGGCTGTTTCCACTTCATCATGTGTATGCTGTTAGTGGGGCTGATGGTCTGAATTGCTCCTCATTCCCGAACAACAGTTGAGCTGCTCAGGCTACCGCCCTGTAAACATGCTTGTGGTATTAGGCACGACTGCAATCAGAGGGGAGTTGGGCCTTGTAGGTTAGGTGCCTCCTGGGGCCCCAACACAAGCTGTCGTTTGGCGGGGTGGCTACTTGGAGCTCCATACTGCTTTACCGGAAGTATCATGGGGAGCACTTGAAGGCCCAAAGAGGATGTAGCCATCAGCGCCCCCAGGAGGGGATCAAGCTGGGCATTGGGCCTGGGGATAAGACGTATATGATTGGCAACTTTGAGATACTCTTGGAGGCCATTGTTTCCTCTGGTGAGCGCTTAGACAGCAAAAACTATTTGCTGTGGGTGGAACTGGGTCTCATCCGTGAAAACTGTTGAAGGTGGTCAACTCACTGGAGAGCACGGTGCAGTCTCTGACCCCAACTGTCAAAACAGTGGAACACTGCATCATGACTCTCAAGGGGCAAGCTCGTTGCCTGGTGGCCCTGCTGGATGATCAGGAACGTAAATGCCGCAATTATGTCCATATTGTTTGGCTGCCCGAGAGGATAGAGGGGGGCTCACTGCTGGCATATCTGGCGGAGTGGGTACAGGAGGTGGTGGTCCCGGATGGCCATTCCAAACACTTTGCCTTACAGCCTGCACACATAGGGGCCTATTAAATGTATAACAAATAATGTCAAATAAATTAAATAATACATGTAATAAAATAAACACTTTTAGAAATAAAAATTGTTAAAAATTATAGGTAATAAATATAATGTGAAAATAAATTAATCATGCATGTATAAAATATAAATATATATATTTACATAATGACATTAATATATAATAGTTTGAATACATTATAAAATGTTAGACATATTAAAAATTATAAATACATATATGTACATACACCTGCAACATAAAAATAGAATATATATATATATATAATAAAGTAAAATGTTAAAATATATATATTTTTAAACTACATTTTAAACTACCTTAACTGCAATAGTAGGGAAAATGTTGGATAGCGAAGGGGATAACATTTCTATTTCCACTTCAGGGAGTGCAACTGAAGGGAAAGTATTGGATAGCGGAGGGGAATAATTTACTACAGTAGCGAAAGTATTGGATAGCGGAGGGGAATACTTTACTATTCCCGCTCCAGGGAGTGCAACAATAGGGAAACTGTTGGAAAGCATAGGGGTAAAAGTTATTATTCCCACTCCAGGGATATCAACAGTAGAGAAAGTGCTGGATAGCAGAAGGGAATAATTTATTATTCCCACTCAAATGAATGCAACAGTAGGTAAAGTGTTGGATAGTGTAGGGAATAAAATTACTATTCCCACTCCAGGGAGTTCAACAGTAGGGAAAGTGTTGGATAGCGAAGAGGTAAACATTACTGTTCCTACTCCAGGGAGTGCCACAGTAGGGAAAGTTTTGGTTATCGTAGTGGTAAAAATTACTATTCCCACTCCAGGGATGGCAACAGTAGGGAAAGTGTTGGATAGCGGAGGGGAATAATTTACTATTTCCACTCCAGCAAGTGCAACAGTATAGAAATTTGGACAGGGGAGGGGATAAAAATTACTATTTCTACTCCAGAGAGTGCAACAGTAGGGAAAGTGTTGGATAGCGAAGGGGTAAAAATTACTGTTCCCACTCCAGTGAGTGAAACAGTAGGGAAAATGTTGGATAGCGTAGGGGTAAAAATTACTATTCACACTCCAGCAAGTGCAACAGTAGGGAAAGTGTTGGATAGCAGAGGGAATAATTTACTATTCCCACTCCAGGGAGTGCAACAGTAGGGAAAGTGTTGGATAGCGTTGGGGTAGAAACAAATATTGCCACTCCAGAGATAGCAACAGTAGGGAAAGTGTTGGTTAGCGTATCGGTAAAAAGTACTGTTCCTACTCCAAGGAGTGGAACAGTAGGGAAAGTGTTGGATAGGGGTGGGGAATAATTTACTATTCCCACTCGAGCAAGTGCAACAGTAGAGAAAATGTTGGATAGCAGAGGGGATAACATTTACTATTCACACTCCAGAGAGTGCAACAGTATGGAAAGTGTTGGATAGCAGAGGGGATAAAATTACTATTCCCACTACAGCGAGTGCAACAGAAGAGGAAGTGTTGGATAGCAGAGGCAAATAATTTTCTATTCCCACTCCAATGAGTGCAACAGTAGGGAAAGTGTTGGATAGCAGAGGGAATAAAATTACTATTCCCACTCCAGTGAGTGAATCAGTAGGGAAGGTGTTGGATAGTGGAGGGGTAAACATTACTGTTCCCACTGCAGCAAGTGCAACAGTAGGGAGAGTGATGGGTAGCGGAGGGGAATCATTTACTTTTGCCACTCTAGCAAGTGCAACATTAGGGAAAGTGTTGGATAGAGGAGGGGAATATTTTACTATTCCCACGCCAGCAAATTAATTAACAGTAAATACATTTTTTTTAATAATTACAAATATTTTACATCCCACCTTATTCCCTTATAAATGACACTACCAATGTCTTAAAACATGACACAATTAACATAATTTATAACAATTATTTAATTAAATAATAACAATTAACAAGCAAATTAAAAACAATTATTAATAAATCAATTCACACAATTACCCCTATAATTTTAACCATGAAAAAATCCATACTAATATAATAAAGAGAGACCCCAAACCTTTGAGGCAGGTAATCTCAGGAACCACAGAACCAATCACAACACCCAATACAGCGTTGGAAAGGGCAGTTACAGCAGAAGGACATAGGCTATGCAGACACCCACCATATACATTTAAAAGGTAAAAGAACCGTGCCAGCAAAGTATTCCCTTGTGGGTGTGTCTGCGTTGTGCTGTGAGCGTGTGCTGGGGGCGTGACAAACGCCGGGGGAGTGTGGTATTTTTCGCTCTTCATGCCATGTCTCATATTGTGTGCTAATCCCACCATGCTCCCTTTAAATACCCCTGCACCCCATAATCATAACCCACCCTTACTCCTTAAAATACCCCAACACCCTTAAACACTAACCCATCTTAACCCTTTAATATACCCTGTACCCCACAACCGAAACCTATCCCTAAACTCTAAAAATACCACTGTACCCCAAAACCCAAACCTAGCCCTGAACCCTATAAATACCCCTGTACCTCAAAACCCAAACCTACCCCTGAACCCAAAAATACCCCTGTACCCCAAAACCCCAACCCAGCCCTGAACCCTAAAAATACCACTGTACCCCAAAACCCAAACCTAGCCCTGAACCCTAAAATACCCCTGTACCCCAAAACCCAAACCTAGCACGGAACCCTTAACATACCCCTGTGCCCCAAATCCCAAACCTACCCTTGAGCCCTAAAAATACCTCTGTACCCCAAAACCCAAACCTAGCCCTGAACCTTAAAAATAACCATGTACCCCAAAACCCAAACCTACCCCTGAACCCTAAAATAACCCTGTACCCCAAAACCCAAACCTAGCCCTGAACCCTAAAAATACCCCAGTACCCCAAAACCCAAACCTACCCCTGAACCCTAAAAATACCCCTATACCCCAAAACCCAAACCTAGCCCTGAACCCTAAAAATACCACTGTACCCCATAACCCATACCTATCTCTAAACCCTAAAACTACCCCTGTACTCCATAACCCAAAACTATATCTGAACCCTTAAAATACCCAAACACCTCAAAACATATACCTCAGTACCCCAAAACATATACCCCCATACCCATACTTACCTTATCTAAACATTTTTAAAAAACATGCTTTTACCATTCATGCATTTACAACGAATTTTGTTGTAAATGTATGCGTGGTAAAAGCATATAAGATATAATGCCATGGGTTAAAATGGCATTGCGGAGTCATGGTACTTTTGTAATGAAAGTATGCAGAGTGATGGTATGCGGAAAGAAAGTTGAGGAATAAAGGGTGTTTACCCTCCCCCGGTAAGTACATTGGTGGCACGGCGGCCCACATCTCCAGCAACATACTCATATTTTTTCACCACCCATTTGAAAAACTCACAGGTCTCTCTCATTGATGGCCAGCACCGACATACACTTTTAGACACACCTCCTGCCACAAGTTCTAGAATTGCGAACTTTAGAGCTGGGAAGCTACGTTCGAATCTCGGCATCAGCTCAACATCCTGTGATTCCAGGCAAATCGCTTTGTCTCCCCGTGCCTACCACAAATGAATGTGTTCTTCTGTAATGTAAATTGTGCTCATGCCATGTTGTCGAGTTCGCGCTATATAATATTGCAAGGAAAAATAAAGTAGGGAAACTCGAGTTCACACACTACTGAACGCGCACTCTTAAGTGCATCAGCAGTGCACTGTGAATCGGAGCGTTTCACAGGCCTGTCACAGATAAGAAATGCTATCAAAACGAAATCATACAAAACAATATGCTACTGGCGGGCAGCAATTCATACCCGGACAACATCGGGACGGGCTGCTAGTATTATATATAAATATTTAAAAATATATAAAAATGTAATTACTTCCCACCCTACTCTCCTATCAAACCACAACCTGCTCCTTAAAAAATGACATAATAAACATAATTAACAATTAATTAATAATTATTAATAACCAATTAATAATAAAAAATCCACAATTAACAATATAAAATATTGAATGCATAAATAATATTTCATTAAAAATATTAATTGATTAATTATAATTAAATTACTTTTCACCCTACTCCCCTATAAACTCACAACCCACTCCTAAACAAATGACACAATTAACATAATTACCAATTCAATAATTATTATTATTAACCAAATTATTAGCTACTTAATAATAAACTAATTTGCACAATTAACAATATAAAATATTAAATACATAAATATAAATTAATTATTATAATTAAATTACTTCCTACCCTACTCCCCTATAAACACACAACCAGCTCCCCCCAAAATTAGACAATTAACATAATTACAAATTAACTAATAATACTTAAAAACCAATTAATAATTCATTAATAATAAATTAATTATCCCATTTACAATATAAAATATTAAATACATGACTATTAATTAATAACATATTAATTATTGAATTATAATTACATTACTTCCCACCGTATTCCCCTTTAAACCCATAGCCCTCTATGAAACTAAAATGCAAAATTTAGTTACAAAATTAATAACTTCTAAAAATTATTGACATTTTTCTTATAATTAAATTACTTCCCACAATATTCCACTATAAACCCACAACCCGCTACAGCATTAAAACGGCAAATGTACTTTACATTTTTTTTAGAACTTCTAAAAATGTAACACATATGTTAAAAAACAAATGCAATACTTAGACAAAAATATAGAATACATATATTTAAAATACATACTAAAATACATAACACTAACTCAAACAAAAATGTTTTTAACAACAATATTTTTGCAAATGATAATAATGACTTCAACATTTTTTAAAACGATATTACTTACCTTATACTCCATATTCTTGACCACGATATTAGTGCAAGTCGACATAAACAACTCGATATTATGTCTGTTTACGCTCCATGAGGGCTCTTCTCCACTTCCATCACTGGAACATAATACTCCGCCTCCTAGTCGGAACTCAGTTATCCCAAGGCGTGAGGACTCTGTACTTGGGTCACTCCTGTGTCGTTGGATGATATTGTTTACCAATGTTTGTGCTAGCACTGTTCTTTTACATTTCCCTATTGTTCTTCTTATTTGCTTCTGCTAGTGTGTCGGTGTGAGGATTGCATGTGTGGTTCATTCCTCCTGTGTGTAATCCGGACATGAGATGGTCCTGCACTAGACCAACGGTTCCAACCTGGCACTTTGATCTGGCAATGCTGGAAGATCAGGCCTTCCGGGTCCTGTTGGGTTAACTTATCTTGATTTTGATTAGACAACGCAGGCTCAGCCTCGTCAATAGAAGTTGAATGGGAGGCCATGAAAGTTGTGCTTAGAGGTTATTGGATCTATTATAAAGTGAGGGTAAGTTACCACCCTCGGTTAGATACCAGGTGGTTGATTAGCTCCTGCGGGGGCTAGAATGGACTCCAGATGGGTGGCGTAAAATGCTGGAGGAACGAAAGAAGTTGTTTGAATTGGTTGAACGCATGCAGTGCCTTGACTTTAAGTCATCTGTGACTAAGGCCCATGTTGATAGGGGCAAAGTCTAGATGGATGTTGCCTTGGCTTCTTCAGGCTGAGAACCAGGGACATATTATCCTTCAGGTGCGTGACTCTTTGGGCAGAACATCTTAACCAAGCACGAGATTGGTGAAGCCTTTCTCATCCATTACTGTGAGTTGTATTCGGCAGAGGCCAGGTGTGGTGAGGTAGATGTATATATGTATTTATGTATGTATTTGCCTTGATAAAGTGCTCTGTAACCCTATGGGCATCCTGGCGCTGAAACACAGTAAACTAAAGATAAAGACGCAGCTGCAGAAACTGACCGGCCGGCTAGTTAGACCCTGGGAAAAAGCCAGGTCTTGACTTTCTTTTGGAACAGCAGCAAATCATGTATTTGCCTCAATTCCGAGGGGAGGCTGTGTCATAAGTGAGCTGCTGCTAAGCCAAAAGCTTGTCCTCCTATTGTAGATCTCTTAATCTTTGGAATGACTGCAAGATTAGCTGCTGAAGAACGCAAACTACGTGCAGGTACATACCATCCAAACCTAGCCTGAAGCAGTTTGGGTCCAAGTCCGTGAAGCGTTCTAAAGGCAATGCACAAGGACTTGTACATATCCTTTGTCTCACTGGGAGCCAATGCAGGTCAGCCAAGATGTGTTGGATTATATTGCAGGTTCCATGCTGGTTGCACTCAACCCTGCGGAGACAGAACAGTTGGAGGTGGAAATCCCTGAACAGGAAGTCAGGGGTACCTATTCAGGACATCGCCCTGTAGAAGGTGCCGGGCCTCCATGCTCCCAGTAGTGTTTTAATCTGCGTATTCTCTAGTTCTTGTTTTCAACTTGTGGCCCTCTTTACTGACTACTGTCAGAAGGGTATGCTTCATTTTGCTTCTCTGTTATGTTGCTATTGTGTTTCTCCCAAAGTAAGACAAAGATCCTCCCCTCCTTGATTCCTACCGCCTTCTCCATGCTTAACACAGATTATAAGGTTTTGCGTAAAGTGTTGGCTGCCCGCTTGCTTCCCCACATGTGCTCCGTGGTGCATGCCAATCAGACAGGCTTCATTCCCATGCATAGTACTATGCTTAATATATGGCAGTTGCTCCTCGCTCTAGATCAATGTGAGTCTGCCATAGAGAGCATTGGTCTTCTCTACGGACATTCGAAAGGCCTTTGACTCGCTCATGTGGGAGTTTTTATATGCTACTATATTTGGCATGGACTTGGGTCTTGACTTCGTCCAGTGAACAAAGCTCCTTTACACTTGTCTGCTAGCTCTAACTCACACTGACTCTCTGATATCAGAAGCCTTTGTAGTTTAGCAGAGTACCCAGCAGGGTTGTCCTCTTTCCCCTTATTATTTGCAATTGCAATGGAACTGTTCACTCGTACAGTTGGCTTAGGCTATCACTATAGTGGACTGTGTCTTGGTGCCGAGTCCATGTTTCTTTCTTTATCTGAGGACAATATGTTATTCTATTTGAACTAATCTACAGGGGATGGTGAAGGGTTTCATGGAGTTTGGTCTTCACTCAGGGCTAGAAGTTAACTAGAGTAAATCCTTTGTGTGCCCTGGCTCTGGGCTGGTAATAGCACACTATCAGATACCTGGGAGTCTCTATCTATCAGTCGCCGGATTTACTTTTCAATGACAACTGTGACAGCACACTTGCTGGATTGTGGCGATCAGTGGCATTTTGGACTATGTTGCTGCTTCCCTTGAGTGGCAAGGTTGTTGTCTCCAAGATGGCCATCTTGCCCAGTCTCCTCTATCTGTTTGTGACTCTCCTGCTTCAGTTGCCCCGGAGGTTGTTTTGAGCACTAAATAGTTTCTTTGTGACCTTTTATTGGGGTGTGAGACAAAGATGTGTGGTGTTTTGGGAACTACACTTCCTGGGGCAGGAGGGTGGTTTGGCAGCCCCAGATCTGGAATAGTATTATCTAGCATGGCAGTTGCAATGGGTGGCATGCTGGCGGTCCAACCTATGGGATGCTGTGGGTGCTCAGTAAAGTGGTTTCCAACTAGGGAGGCACAGACCAGGATCTTGTTAAGGCCCCCCGGCATCTGGTATGTGGAATTTGAATTTGCTCATTAGAACAGCATGCTATGTCTGGGCTAGGGCCATGAGGAGGATGCATGCCAGGATGCCATATACACGTGAGCTCCCGCTCTTGGTGGCTCGGCATTGGGAGTGACATGGGAGTTGGTCTGGACTCTGCTGCTGAACGTTGGCCAGGGATGTGGTGCAGGACAATTTCTTTGTGGGGGTGAATATTGGCTGTTCTTAACCTTCTGGGAGTCTTACAACACCCCAGGTGGGCATTTCTTGCTGCATAGCACACTGGTATGTATAATCCGCGAGTGAAGGAACCCGGGATCGGTGACGCCACCAAGCATGATTGTCTTTGCCTTCTTTTCCTCCTCACGGGGCAGCTGAAGGTGGTCATCCTACTGTGCAAGGCCCTCCTGCAAGGGACCGAGTTAGACCATTGCCGAGCTCCGGATGCATTGAGACCGGGATCTTGGAACACTGCTCACTGATCTGGCATGGTGGGGGCGTGTTCTGCAGTGCACCCTGTGGGTGCCCTGGAATGCTCGCTTCAGACGTATTCATTTTTTGTTTTTTGCATCAGGCTTACCTTACCCCCTAGTGCATACACAATTCCTGTGGGTTCCTCAGTGTGCCCGCAGTGTGCTACTGAGGATACTGGATTTCTGCATATGGTGCAGACTTGCCCCTACTTATCGTCACATTGAATGTTGGTTCTTCAGGTGGTTTATAGGGCCACAGATTGGGAATTTGCATTTAGTCCTCAGCTGTTCCTCCTGTGTCTTCACGAGCATGCTGCAGGCTGGTAGGTCAAGGATAATATTCTAGACCTGGCCTCAATTCTTGCTCGTAGGCAGATAACAATGAGCTGGTAAAAGGGATGAGCATTTCAGGGACATGCAGAGACTCCATTCACTGAACCTAAAAATCAAAACACATACCAAATTGGCTTGGATGTATCCAGATACCCCTGTCAAAACCATGCCTTAAGCCCTCAATCACCCTAGACCTCTACTGCCCCTCCCGCTCACACTTTCTACTTGTTCTCAGCAGGTAAAAATGTCAGCACTTTTCTTCCTGAATTGGGGAAAATGCACACAGAGAAGATTCTAGTATTATTAAGTCCATGCAGATATTTCATATTCCAGGGAGAAAACTTTCAATCGCGGGAATTTGGCATCAGGATAACAGACCCAATCTGAGATTCAGGTCCCCCAATAATCCACAACAAATGTTGGCACACTCATTATAAGGACCTTAGTGTACAATTTACACATTTTACATACAAACATGCTTCCAACAGTGTAACACACACACCTGCACACACACTTGCGGAAACATTGCATGAACGATTACATGTCTTAAAATGTATGTGGCATGTTACTGTGCCATACTAACTGCAGGATCTCAGTTTGTAAAAAGGGAATCAATTTCAAGCACCCTTAATTGTCTGTGACTTCGAGTTTGGCGAAGGGGTTACTCCTTCACAGTGTGACGGATATCCCATCAACCTTGTTCTATGTGTCACAAGATATAATGCGCTTGTAATAAAGCAGATGGGATATTTTTCATGTTTGTGATAGAGTAAATCGTCAGCTAAATTCAAAGTCAGGCCCTCATCCCATTTATCACAAGCTATACTAATTTCTTTGTTGGCATATCAAGGACTATTATGTCCGTGACAGCATACTCTCGCACCAATAATCTATATGAAGGATCACTGAGCATTGGTGCCTTCAACTCTTGGGCCCTTATTATGATTGGCCACAAAATGCAGATGGGGCCCTTATTTACAGTTTCTGGAGGCATCAAAATAATGATATCTGTGGGAACTGGAAAAGTCTCTTTCACCTTTCACCAAAGCTGCCAAAGCTGCCAAATTCTCTGGGTGAAAGATTGTAGCAAAATGTGCAATTACCCAGAAAATGGGACAGGAATATTAGATTTAACAGTAATTTCTCTATTCTTAGTGGATCCTCAGAGTCCAGCTCTTAATTGGCATGATTTCTAAGACTAAGGCGGAGGAGCGTCGCCCCACTGCTAATTTAGCAGTGCATAAAATTAAAATTAAATGATAATAATATGACGTTATTATCATTGTATTTTTCTATAAGGCACTCAGAGTTGGGGTGGGGCTTTGTAATGCCATTCAGAATGAAGAGTGGTTTGCACTCCTCTAAATACACATGGGGTTTGGACTGCCCTTTGCATGTTCTTCAATGGGCTGTGTTGCAGAGCCCGGTGGAGAACATGCCCTGCCTCCCAGGCACTGCCTGAGTGGCCAAACAGGCCGCTCATACCTATCATTTCACTGCTCATGCAACATCGTGATTGGCTGGGAGAGCCAGGAAGGCTGGTAGTTTCTGGTGCTTGCAGCAGATCTGAAGATGACGGAGGAGAGAAGTGCGGCGGCGTGGCGGAGAAGGTACATTTATTTATATGTTGTTTGATCCATTCTGCCTGCCACACCACCCCCGTTTCGAGGCAGCTGCCACTGCCATCACTAACATTGTTTATCACTTATATCTGGCTGGGAGCATGGGTCAAAAGGGAAGGGATTCCAAATATTCTTCAACCCCCCCACTCCAATTTCTCATATCCAAACTGTGAATACTTTTACAAGTTAGTAACGCCTAACTAACTAGAAAAGTATGTTTGGCTATCATGTATTTATTTGCATTTTTAAAAGAGGTAACATAACTTAACTGCAATGTTTAAGTAAGTCCAGCCATATTTAAACATTGACAATTTAATAGAATAAATGTAAACAATTTCTGCGGTGGGGGCACTGATTTGTTATTAAAATGGAGGGGCATGGCATTAACAAGTTTGAAGACCACTGTTCTAATCCCTGCACAGTGGGCTGAATTAATCAGCACATGTTTTATCAGGGCCTAAGTAGGAACATCTTAGTGTCAAATTATCTGAGTCAAGGGGCGTGGTTGAAAGCTACTCACTTCGATTCCCTTCCAAACTTTTCACACTGTAGTAACAGATCTTAAGAAATGTTTACTGGTAGGGGCCATATGCAAATACATAGAAATGAATCAACTGACTGGATGTAGTGCAAGTACCGTGTTCTGGAAGTCCACCTCTAAACCATTGCATAAGTGTTGTGTCATGGGGCTCATAGAAGTTCACATCAATACACAGTAAGATACAGTAGATATTTCATCTGCACCTCCCAGCCAAAGAACTCCCAACGTCTAGCTGCAAAAAAGTATAACTCCAAAACTCTGCAATAAAGGTCCAGACAACAAATGTACAACCACCTAATAGTACAAGAACCAGAACAACTGAATAGGTGATCCAAACGTAAAAGCTGCAAATCATGTATTATAAGTGAGCACAAATATTAAACTTGCTCATAGGATCACATTTCCAGTCTATGAATAAAATACTTTCAACAATCAATTGAAAACAAGCTAAATATTGCCAAAGAAAATCATACTAGGCTAGGTTGTACAGCTTCCAGCGATTTGAGTGGCAAACAGGTAGCTTGTGCAAGGAACATACTTCTCCACTCGATCCACTTGTCACAGTCTTTGCTTCTTTGTAACCTTTGGATGAATGTATCTTGACAGCTCAGCCACATACAATCATGGTCTGTCATTTGTCAACGCTGTCAACATGAGTGACATGATTGTAGGATTTGCATAATTTGAAGGAGATGGAGGACGCAACTTGAAACCATTTTTATAGTAAGAAGAACCTATGCAGTAACACGATCAGGGAGAAGATTAGATTCTGCAGTACTGTCACCCATGTGTCGTATTCACTCAATTAAATAAATGCACTGAGTCGGAGGTTCTGTAAGAACGTGTTGCTTTATTCCCTGCCAGCCTCGCACTGGCTTACAGGCTATTCTCTTTCCTCTACCTCACTTCCTGTTCCTGCTTTCCTGTTCGCCTGCCCTGTCCTGAAGCAGGGTCAGGCGAGACGACGTGACATCTCCCCTGTTTTACAAAGTCTTGCTTCTGCTACATTTCCTCAACCAGTCATCAAGGTTTCCTCTTTAGACGTTGGGGACGTTTCTCTCGCCCTGAACCTTGACTCTGGTGACTCGTGATTTCCATTGTTCGTGCAGGACTGTGAGGATACTGGTCACTGCTGTCACTTTGGTTATGAGACTCACTTGAAGTTTGACTTGACGATGTCTCACGCTGGGTGTTCCGATTGCATCTTTTGAAGTGCGAGATATTCCTCGTTATCTGTTTGTGGTCGGCCTTGGCCGTGATCATAGTTCCTTTCTTCTTGATGACTTGGAAGGGAGTGTTGAGATATCGACTATCTGCCTTGGCGCGCCGATCACTTCGGACAATCACCCAGTCTCCTTCTTGAATGTTGGTGTCTTTGGCGTGTCTACGCTGGTCTGCGTATGTCTTCATCTTGTATTTATTTTTGTGATCTATCTCGACTAGTGTATCGTGGTCGATGGTGACATGTCGTTGTCGAGGTGTGGAGTCCATCATAGGTAGTCGGGTTCGAGGGGTCCTTCCTAGCATCACAGTGGCTGGGCACTGATTAGTGGTGCTGTGTGGTGTGTTTCGGTATGCTCTTAGCACTTCATTTAGTGTCTGTTGAACATCTTTATGAGTCAGTTCTGTCTGTTGAATCGCCTTTTTGAGTGTTCCCATGAGTGTTCCCATAAATCGTTCCACCATGCCATTTGCCTGTGGCCATAATGGAGTGATTTTCTGATGTTTGAAATTAAGATGGGTCGCAAAGTTTGTGAATTCATGGCCGTTGAATGGAGATTTCATCAAGCACCGGAATTACTGTCGTTGCTCGAGTGGATGTTATTAGATGTGAAAAGGGGAATCGTGAGTATTCATCCATGATGACGATGATATATTGTCCTGATTGCAGCGGTCCGAAGAAATCAACTGCAACTTGCTGCCATACTCCTTCTGGTAGTTCTGACATTTGTAATGGTGCCGGGGGTTCTTCCCGACTGACCACTTGGCATGTCATACAGTCTTTCAGGGTTGTTTCTACCATGTGATCAAGTGTGGGGAACCACACACGTTCTCTCAAGGCTTTCTTGGTTGCATTGATGCCTCTGTGACCTTCATGTGCCAAATTGATGACTCCTTGGCGCAATTTGAGTGGGATCACGATCCTTCCCCCTCGCAAGAGAAGGCCGTTGTCACTAATGGAGAGTTCGTCGCGCACACGTTGGAACGCGGCGATGTCTTGACTCAGTTGGTCAGAGTCTTGAGGTGAATGTTTCACATCCCTCCAGGAATTCGTGCGGATGCGAGTCATTACAGCTTGTATAAGCGGGTCGAGCGTGGATGCTTCTTGTATGGCTTCAACTGGAACCGTGGGTGGACATGCTGCATCAACGACAAAGTGAAGGTATTCATCAGCCACAGACAATGCAGTCCGAGCGCCAGCCAGTGGATGGCGCGACATGAAATCAGCTGGGTTTTCAGCTTTTCCAGGTTTGTGGATGATTGTGAAAATGTAGTCTTGCAGGCGCAAGCCCCACCGTTCAATGCGTGGTGGCATCTTTGCGTTGGGGTTTCCGAAGATTGTGATGAGGGCCTGATGATCCGTGATGATCGTGAAATGTTTGCCGTAAACAAAAAGATGGAAGTGTTTGCACGCCCACACCACAGCCAGGCTTTCTTTCTCTGGCTGGGAGTATGCTTTTTCGGTGTCCGTGAGGCTGCGGCTTGCATACGCAATGATGTGGCGTTGATCCGAGTTTTCGCGATATTGGGCCAAGATGGCGCCCAGGCCCACTGGGCTAGCATCGACTGTGATTTCCGTTTTCTTCTTTGTGTCGAAGTATGCTAGATTTATGGCGGACCCGACAGCTTGTTTGATCACGGTAAATGCTTGTTGGCACGCTTCAGTCTATTCAAATGGTTGGCCCTGGCGAGTGAGTTCACGTAAGGGGTAGCTGATTGTGGCGTAGTCGCGGATGTAACGCGTGCAGTAACTTGCCATTCCGAGGAAAGAACGAAGGTCGCTCACGTCTCGGGGTTTCGGGGTTTCAGCAAGCGCTGCTACCTTCTCAGGATCTGGTCTCATCCCCTCTTTGGAAAATATATGTCCATAGAATTTCAGGGTGTCCTTATGAAACTCACATTTACTGGCGTTAAGAGTTAGATTTGCGGTCAACAGTGCATGGCAGACCCTGTCCAGTGCGGTGTCATGTTCGGTTTGGTCTTTACCGAATACTAGCAGGTCATCACTATAGTTGAAGGCGTTGGGGATGCCTTTGTATGACCCGTCTGATGGCCTCCCGGAAGATCTCGGCGGCCAAGGAGATGCCGAAATTCAAGCGTTTATAACGAAATAAACCTTGGTGTGTAGTGAACGTTGTGATATACCTTGATTTGTCATGAAGCTCCAGCTGGTGGTAACCTTTATTGAGGTCGAGTTTGGAGAACACAATAGCGCAATTTAGTTTCGTGATCATGTCACTGATGTGTGGCCCAGGATGGCGTTCCCGCTCAATGGCGGTGTTGGGCGCGCGCATGTCGACACACAGTCAGACTTTGTTGTCTTGTCCCTTCTTAGGAACCACCACGACTGGTGACACCCATGGCGTAGGTCCTGACGTGCGTTCAATGATGTCTGTTTGAAGGAGGTCTTGTAACTCGTCATCGACGGCTTGTTGGAGGTGAAATGGCACCTTTCTGTGATGTTGAGCGATAGGTGTGACATTCTCGTTGATGTGAAGTTTTACCTTGAAGTGGTTTAGTTTTCCGAGGCCCTTAAAGAGGTTTGGAAATTTTGCTACGATGTCGGGGGCATCTTCAGTCATGTAGAGGAGTTCTACCAGCTTGAGTCTTTCTGCCGTGGGTAAACTGAGTAGGCAGTCTGCCACATCTGGCCCTTCTACCACATGGATGTATGCATCGACTGTCCGGTCTTTGAATGTAAGGGTGGTGTGAAACCGGCCTAGGCATGGTAGGGGTTTGCGTGACATCCACGTGAATATGCGGACGGCCGCAGGTTCCAATTTGGGTCTTTGTTTCATGTTGTAGTACTCAAGGGCGCAGATGTAATTTAGCGAAGCTCCTGAGTCCAGAACAAATTTCGCAGGATGCTCTCCTATTAGGATGTCTAACTTCGGGTATCTTTTTAGGCGATCAGGGTCTGATACCATGCAGATGTATTCATCACTGTCCTGTGATGTTGGGGTACGTGATGAGGATGACTCGCTGGATGTGTCTCTGCGTGACCGGTAGGATTCTGTTGTTTGGTGCCTAGTTCGGTGAATGCTCTCAGAGCGACCTCTTGATTGACTAGAGTATGCTGACTGGACGCTGGAGTTGGACGAGCTGGAGGAGCGTCTTTCCTTCCCTTTTATGGCTCTCGCGTGGTGGCGTGTGTCACGGCCTTTGGTCGATGATCTGTGAGTTGACTGCTTGGCTTGACATGCTATTTCGAAGTGATTGTCTCTCCCACAGCGATGGCACCGCTGGCCAATTGCTGGACATTGTCCTGAGTGTGGGTATTCTTGTCCACATCTGTAGCAGGTGGGCGCTGATTTGGCAGACCTGGAGTGCCGTGAGCATCCTTTGGAGGATGTCTTTCGGGATTTGTGAGACTTATGGGAGCTTGACTTTGGTTTGGTCGATTTAGATGATCTGTGTGCCTGGGCTCGTAGTGCATGGTCCTTCTGGTCTGATTTGTGTGTTCCCATTCGTTTGGCATAGTCTTCCGCTTGATCATTTATTCTTGTTAGCTCCTCGATTTCCTCTAATGAATATGGTTTCTTTAGGAGCCTCCGACGGAGGGTCTCGGAGTGACATCCATCAATGATGCGGAGCCTCAATGCATCTTCGGTCTTGAAGTTGTCGAAGTCACAGTATTGTGCTAACCTCCTTATGCGCACGATGAAATCACTCATGCACTCATCTTTTTCTTGGGTTGCTAAGTTGAAAGTGTGTCTTTCGTAATCTATGTTCCGTTTGTGGAGGAATCGTCTATCAAGAGCGGCTTTTACTTCGTCATAGGTAACAGTCGCTGCGTTGGGTAATTCTTTGATGAATTGTGCAATGTCTGGACCTATCAAGTTCCTCAGCGCCACAAGTTTTTGCTTGGGGTCCTGCACCAGGGATCCTATCATGTAATCCTCGAAGTCCTCGCTCCAACTCTTCCACGTTGGACCCATACTGTTGCCTGGCGTCAGTGGCAGTGGCTGTGGTTGGTGCATGAATGAGGCTCCAATGGGGTTGTTGGCCATTGTAGGTGCGTTGCCCGGAGGGGTTGGTCCTCCTGTGTTTGCTTGTGGGGCTGGGCCTGTTGTGTTGCTCCCTCCAGACGAGCTGTCAGGAGATGTGTTGGACATCTGTAGCAGCTTCTTGAAGAAGCAGGCCAATATATTTTGCTTGTCAGTGGATTCAGGCTCCTGGGAAGGAATTCAGACTTTCCTGCGTCCTTGCGCGTGATTCCCGCCTTTTTCTTCACTGCTGAAACCCTTCTTGCTGATTGGCGCCTGACCTTAAGATGGCCGCCATCATGGGTTCGTGGGTTAAATGTGCGCTGGCGCCTGACTTTAATATGGCCGCCGCGCGGGACGTCTTGTCTCTTGCTTGCTTTGCCGCCGTATATATTTAAACCTTTGCCTGGGTCTGGTGTCGCGGGGAAACTGCCGAGTATGACTCACCCTCACTCCTCTGTTGTGGATGCGGGCAGTTTTCTCTCTCACGCTGCACGGACGCTTCGTATCTTCGGGGCTGCTGGCGCTCTGGGAACACGTGGGGACGGCGCTCTGGCATATGCGCTCCCACTCCTGGCTGACGGAGCAGGGTTCCGTGAATCGCTGGTTTTCTCTGGTAAGTTCGCAGGATGGCAGCTCCGGCGCCGGGTTTGGTTTTCGCGCTTTTCCCGCGCCGCCGGTGAAACAGGCTGCTGGACTCGGTGATCGGCCACTCTGGTTGGCTGAGTGATACTGCTGTTAGTGGGTTTTAAGATGATCCCACCCTCGTCGCCATTGTCGTATTCACTCAATTAAATAAATGCACTGAGTCGGAGGTTCTGTAAGAACGTGTTGCTTTATTCCCTGCCAGCCTCGCACTGGCTTACCTCTACCTCACTTCCTGTTCCTGCTTTCCTGTTCGCCTGCCCTGTCATGAAGCAGGGTCAGGCGAGACGACGTGACACCATGAGCAAGAGATTATTAGAGGTTATTATTTGAGTTCCACTCTATGATCATCACACACGTTTTGTCTCTAAAGAAAAGATCCAATCGAGTGGCAATTAACCTGTCCCTATACCCAAATTGCAAGTCTATTGGCAATTTTGATATTCTGATATACAGTGGAAAATAGGCAGGCTCCTGCAGTGACAACTAGAGCTCTATTACTTTCACTTGATCAAACTTAAAGGGCAAATCAGAGCCCCGAGATGATGTAGCTCTAACTTTTCTATTGAACATGATATTTTATTATTTCGAGAAACTTGGTGATTTCCTACTCATCTTTTTTACACCAACAATAAACTCTTCAAAAAGGGGTGGTGTTCCTTGGTGTCTGTCAATGTACATTGCATGCCATTGTAATCTTGATGCGTTCAAGGTTAAATTAGACATGTGCTTAATTCTGCTCCGCCATATGGAAAGCTGGAGTCTAGTGCTGCAAAGTACAAGCATAATCTTGGTAAATGGTACATTTTTGTTGGAATGAAAAATGATCCTCTGCATGGCTCAAGAGAGGTTGCATTCCTGCCTCAAGTTTACGCTAGTAAGCAGTAATATCTTTGCTCGCTACCTCTGTATACACAGCAATCACGTTTGTGCACTGTGCCTTATTTTTAAAAAAGGAGTAAGACCCATAATGAGGCTCTATGGTCAGAGAGGCACGCCAAGTGCATCCTTCTTTTGCAAAGATAGCTACCGTCTCGTCACCAGGCTTTAGAGACCCGATAGTGGTGGCAGCAAACCCAATTTAAGTCAACATGGCAGGCCTTGCCTGACACCTGCTAGAGTGAGCTTTTCAGCATTACCCATGCCTTAAACTGTCTACCAGCCCCATGAAACCGTAAACCTTTGCCAATACATGGCAAACATGGAAGATGCGTTTGTGTATTGATTGGTGGTGGTAGATGTATGTGGAGAACATGTTGTGCCTGTGATAATGGGCACACTGGTATTCAATTTGTGTGATATAAAATACAAGTGGTACTTATGATGGAGGATTTGGGCGAGGTCAGACAGCAAGTGTGAATTAAAGAACTCTACACAGACATTCCAGAAAGTAGTTTATTGGATCAGATTTTGTGTGTCTATGAGAGGAAACAAAAGATCCCTTTGAAGCTAAGAAGTTTCCCCTACTCTTTTGTCCTCTGGAAAGCTGATCCTTCACATGTTAAGAGGTAGTTGAATTGAAAGAGTTCATATATTTTGCATAATTACGCAGTTCTCCTTCCTCATAGCACCTTAGTCCTCCCCATCATTATGCTTAAACTTTGGACAACAACCATGGCTGGATCAGTCTACTTTGAAAAAGCAAAAGTGTGGAAAGGCCCATAGCCAATACAAAAACAGATATGCTGGAATACACAATCTCACAGTGGAGAATGGGAGAATTTTAAGTCTCCAGGATTAATGTGCCAACATCCTAATTTCCTTTCCAGGTTTAGGATGAGTATTCTAAAAAGATCAGTGAGTCTGCTTGGAGCCTGCTTCCTTGGATGGGGTGCTTTTGCTTTAGGAATAATCTTGCTTTGAAGGAGGGTTCACCCAATGCAGTGTGTATCGCTTAGATATAAGGGAGTCCTGTACCTCTGTGCTGAGGTGGAGGCCAGACGCCCCGAGAAGAGTCTTCAGCACAACACATCAACCCCCAGAATTAAAGGGAGGAGGGGAACTCATAGGAGCGAGTTCTGCAGCCAAGATCCTGCAGCCAAGGAGCAGAAGGCTACTAAAAAAAGTTGACTTGCATCCTCAGTTGAGCAGCGACCTATAACTCACCAGAATCATCATGACATTGCATGCTCAGACAAGAAAAAAAAAACAACACTGAAATCTGGGCTGAGCACTAAGCATATTTGGGTGCTGGGCTGTGTTTGGCTTGAGGAAGGACCGCAAGTAACATGACTGGGCTGCAGTGGTCTCTTCACAGGTGCTGGTGATGCTGGTAATTGCCTGTCCCAGGCACCCGGATTTACCATGAACCTTGTAGTCTTTTTTAGAATTTTATATTGATTTTATATTATATTTTATATCATCGTATTAAATATTCTATATTTCTCTCTTGGTGTCAGCCATTTGTGGTGTGCAGTGGTCATAACTTTGAGCTACTAATAATCTTTTGACTCAGAAAAGGGGAATCCACAGACACATCCCTTGACCATACCTTTTCTCCTGAGAGCAGAAAAGGACCACCATTCTACTTGAGAAGCATTTAGTAAAAGAATCTACATCAATAAAGTAGAGGATCCAGGAGAGGCAAATGAGTTAGAATCTCTCAGTGCCTAGAGTTCATGGTAGAAAGTGGTTTTGATAAATTGGCATCAGAAATGCAATGACTATAGTGTAAGGAATTAAAGATAGACAGCTGCAATGACAAGACTCCCCCACTCCAGCAGTAAAAGATGCATAGGTCAGCAGCAATTGATCGGTTTCTGGGACCTATAGTTTTTTTATTTGGGCTTGCATCTGAGAGACATCAGTATGATACTGGTGTCTGCCGATGGTGCGAGAGGGGAGACGGAGGATACCTGAGGGATAGAGACTGCAATGTTGGTGACAGACTTTTGTTGTATTTAATGTTTGGAAGGCAAGGATGATTGTTCATTCAACCGTCTAGAGCATGGGAAGAGAGGACAATTCCAATCGTGGTTTGTAGTTAGAGATTTGTCACACCATCCCCATGGTGTGCATGGCATGAACTAACAATATAAATAGAACGGGAATCACGGATAAGGTTGTGAGCCTCCTCTGTTCTTTGGTCGAGCCCCACCAGTGCCCCTGGTTGTCTAACCAAATACTTATCTTGTCCTTATCGAGAGGTATGGAAGGAAAGGGAGGGCATTGACAACCAAAGCTCTTCAGACTGAGATAAAGAATACGAGAACTGAATTCTGGTAATGCCAACACAATAAAGAGATGTAAAGAGACTGTAAACAAGATGAACTGTAGAAAAAAAGTAACTATTTGGGTGGTAGGACACTGGAATAAATATTGTAGGAATATCATTTTGTCTGAGATGATGGCTGAAGTGTACATTTTGAACAGTAGTGCTGAAAACTGGGAGAATGGAACCTTGAAAAGAGGACAGTCATGTTGTGAAGCTGCTTGGACTCAGGCTAGCCAAAAAGGCCAGGTACCAAATGTCATATGATGTTATGTCATACATCTCCATTAGTTCAATCAATTTGTGCACACCCCATGTAATTTGTCTGTGCTTGGCAATTTACTTTTTCTCATGCCTCCTAGATTTGGCTTAGTGTAAACTTTCTGTGGTTATCAAATAATTACACTTAAAAGGCCCCCTGTGGAATCTGCCAAAATCACTGAATAACCTTTCATTGCATCCAGGAAATCAGCTTTGACAAATCCAATGTGTCTGATGTTAATGTGTTAATGCTTGCAAAGAGCAAGGGCGCATGCTTGTGTTGTATTAAATAGCACATTACTGAAAGTCCTATTGGCTTTACCAGTGCTGGTTTAGTTTCTATTTTCTACACTAGCTCAAAGCAGACCCGTACTACCCCAGCGAATGTATTCTGATTGGAATGATATAATAATTTGTGGCTCACACTACCAAATATGGGTGTCCATCATGAGAATGGCTCCGGATGTGAGTAATCCACAGGAGGGATATGCTACATGACAAGAATTCAAAATTGCATGATGATTTATTCAACATGCTGTTCCTCATTTACACTTGGAAGCTCACAGCCCAGTCAGACTTTGGTCATTTTTTGTAGATGCAGACAGAGCAGTGAGATACAGCTGTGCTCCTCCTCTGTTTGTGGGCACTAGATTTGCTGCTACTCCAGACAACAAATCAATTCCTACTTATTATTTTAGAATGGACCAATCAGCTGCACATTGTTACAACGGGCAGTGCCTCTGCTACAAGACTGCTGAGTCAGTCATGTGATTCTAGTGACACGGAAACACACGAATCACTCAGCATGAGAAATATGTGAGATTGTTGGTAATAAATCCTTGGATACTTATCTATTGCACCACATTGGATGTGAAAGTCATGGAATAAACGTCCTTCCTTCCTAGGAAACTGAGGCAAAATTCTAATTCCTTCACACATAGGGGCTTATTTATGGGGAATTGGCTTAGCGCAGCAGCGCTACCATATGCCAAATGTGAAAGGGCAGCAACGCACCATATTCAAGCATGCAAGTTCCTGTCCTTTCCTCCTGTGCTGGCCCACAATGTGCTGCCTAGCGCTATCACAGGCAACCATGCAACATGGTGCAAGCGTGTCTGCATTGCATTCAGGATTCGATTTTTGTGCAGGAAGAGGACCTTACTGAACAAAAACAATCCCTAGAGGCATTGTCTCTTTCTGAAGCACACAAGGAAAGAGGAAAAATCAAGAGAAATAAAAATATATCTCCTTGCTACGCCTGCTCTTGGGGATGTGTAAGTTGTTGCCATTTCTCCAGGTTTACGTGATTAAGTAAATCTGGGACAGCGTCAAACCCCATGGGTGTTGCGTGGGAAAACCTACTGCAATACCCAGGGAACTCCTCCCTGGTGCAGAGAATGGCAACTCAGCGACTTTAGCTGCGGTCTACAAAGTGGCTTTGCGTGGCCTCATAGATATAGTCGAGAGGGTTGTGCCACTGGAGTGTTACAAAAGTGATGCTCTGGCAGGGCAAGCCTCTCATGGATAAGCCCCATAGTTTGGACCTCTGTGACAGCGGAGCGGAGAGAAGAGCAGCAATGTGGAAAACCAAGCTGGTCAACTGTCATTTGGTTTGTTGAAACAAATCACTCGTGGGTAAACATATATCTCACAATTTGGAAGCATTTTATAATGGACAATCACGTAGAATTCTAAATAGGTCGGTACATACAACTTATCTACAAGGGATCTGGAGTGACGATAGACAGCAACAGCATGTGGGCAGAGAAGGGATATCACAGGGATTAATGCTAAACATGACCTTCTCTAAAAGAAATATAAACACATACAAGGCTTTCTGCAACCATCTTTCCATCCCCAATACTGGCAAATGCCCAAAAACATTTTGAGAATCATTTGTATAAAAGTAAGTGACCTCTTTAGAACAAATATTAATGTACTATATGTTGTGAGTTTTTCCCAAATGTGAATATGTGAAAATGTGAAAACACAGAACAGGTGGCCACCCTGAGAGAGGCTGGGAGGCGTGGGGAGAAAAGAAAGTAAAATACCACCATCCTTCCCATGTTACTCTCAGGCCTTCTATCTTTTAATGGGAGTCAGGGAGCATTGCTATATAAGGCGCTGTTCAATTTCTCCCACTCAAATGGACTGCTAGACAAGCAGCTGTATTAAAAGAGACAAGGTAATTAGATCATACAATGGTTATAGTTTATTTTCAATAAGACATAAGTGTACTTACAAACTGAGCTTGTGTGCCAAAAATACGATCCACTAAACAGCCAAGGTCCATCTAAAAAAACAATTTGAAAGCAATATTTACAATAAAAGCAAGGATCACTTGAGTATTAATGAGTGCCATTAATAGCAATGGTAGATAAGTCGTTGGAAGTTTAGTACATGATCCCTGGGATGCGACACACAAAATGATCACTCACAGCAGTTTAGTTTGCACAGGTTAGTATGTAGCGCATTGTCTAATAATAGTCATCATTCCATTGTGCTAGAAAACAAGTCAACGCTATAAGAAAAACAAATAATGACACTTAAAAAACGTAAAAGACTTGCCAGACATATGCCTAAAGAATGGGCATTGTAAACAAACAGCCAATAACATAGGAATGAATACCAAAATAGTGCATCAGCCGACTAACATTGTCAGAAAATAAAATGTGTCATCTCAGTCAGAAATGTAATATAATAACCGGGTTGCAATATCATAAATAGAAACGGAGTGCATGGGGATATTGCTTAGATGCAGAAAAAAATGGCTGAAAGCTAAATTCTCTGAGGTTCTATTCGCAATAGCCATCTTTTTTTCAAGACACGGATATGCTGTAACCAGAAAAGAGGTATAGATTGAGGTGTAAGAACTCGGAAGGCATTAATATTATGGCGGCGGTGGGCGCCATCTTTGGTGAGGCTGGGGGAGCGCTCTAGTCGCGCTGTCTTCCCACCCTCCTTTCTCCCTATATAATGTGCAGACCGGCCAGACGGCGCAGCGGGCTGGCGCAGCGGGCGCGCCGGATGCGCGCCGAAGCCGCGCCTAAGCCAAGCCCGTCTGCGCCCGTCCGCGCCAGGATCGCGTCGGGCACAGGGCACGCCGGGCAACATCTACCCACCATCAGGTACGATAGTAGGGATTTAATGGCACTTCGATCTAAGATAGGTGATCCATGTAAGGGCTGTCCCCCTACTGACCTTCTTTGGGGCCCCTTTTCATGTTTACATTGTAAATGGACGTCTCCCGGGACATCCACAGAGATGCCCAAAAGTTCTGTCCCCCCTAAGCACGGCGGTAATAACTTCAAAGGAGGTCTTATCAATGCCCGCTCACTGTGCTGCCACAGCCAAGATATACACGACTTAATTATGTGTCATGATCTTGACGCCCTTTTTATAACAGAAGAAGCTCCTAATCGCTACTTCCAAAAAAGACCACTCTTTCAGTCAAAGTTACTGGTAGAAAAATTAGAACTCTTTTTATTATATTTTTTGTAAATTCAGTTTGTTTTTTATGTATATTTTTTCAAAGGAAATTTTTTTTGCATATAAGTGTGCAAACATATATTTACAACATCAAACATTCATCCTATATAGAAAATGGAGGAGTACAGATTTTTTGAAACAGGGGGAATTGATGGATTATGGAGACGCTAAAGACACAGATAGACACAGGACACGTGTACACAAAACAGTGAACATATAAATGACATTTCTGGGGTGTGGTGGTAATTGGTAGTCTAGGTTTGTCGAAAATCTTCAACTCATTCAGTTGCTGCAATTCATTGCGGAGCTAAATCCTAATCCTATTAGTAATCATAGGAATGGTGGCATACAGTACATAAACTCCAAAAAAATCACAGAAGTAACTAAGACCAAACACTACTTTACAATATTTTCTTATCACTCTTATTTTAGAGCAAAATTTGATCTAAGGCCAACAGTTTGGCCAGAACACAACTACCACCTCGGTCGACGCGTTTCGAATCCTTAAAGTATTATAAAGGATTCTCTTCAGGACCAAACAAAATCAATCTGGAAGACATAATAAGTGAGAGCGTTCTGTCAGTGAAACATGCATATAGAAGAGAGACTCTCAACTCACATTCAGCCACCACATACTCTCAGGAAGCTTACCTGTCGCAGAGTTTCAAGAAAGGTTTGAAATAGTGGTAAGCTGAAAAGGATTTAAAAACCATGAATCAGAACGAGGCCATAGAGTAGTCATACTCCGACGGTCTATATGGAGAGAGATTATATGAAAAATACTCACTAGCAAATAGCTCTGTCAAATCCAGTTATGGGTTGAATTCCTATCGCACATTCAGTGTGGGTCTATGGCAAACCTCAGCTATCAGTCAGTTCAGGTTGAAACACCTCAAGTAAAATTCTGAAACATAATGGGAGATCCTGTTACTCAGGCTGATCGTGCTATGGTGATGGTATCTTTTGATATAATATATCATGGTCAATGTGCTCGTCATGAGGGGCGTTTGGGAGAATGGTCATTCTGATACCGTGTGCGAAAGCTGTTTGGGATGCTCCTCTATAACGGAGCATTACGTTTAGGCTATGTCCACGGATGTCGTGCTAGCGCGTACTACCATAGACTTGTTAAAACCAAAGTGCGCAGTTGTAATGCTCAATGGAGCTCGCTATACAAAAGGGAAGAAGAATCGTGCCCTCTTTGCTTACTTGTGATCCGCCGTCCGTCTCCTCCAGGTTAGTTCGCCATTGTAGATTGACGCGATGTGATTGGATCCGGGTTAGCCTTATTTTAATGGGCGGTGTTTCCGGGTTAGCTCGCGTGCCTCATGGGAGTTGTAGTATTCCTTTGAAAATTCTTGCGCGAAGCCCTAGGTATAATGCTGGATTGTGATGCTATTATTCACATGTCGTCCTTGTTGCGACGCTGTTGAAAACACTGGAAATGTGCTTTGTGTGAACGGAGCGATGTACTTTATATTCTACTGGAGGGCATTAAGTAAAATGTGACGAGCGAGGGATAGTGTCATACGTGAGTTCTCCCAGGATAATCGCAGATATCTTTCAAGTGGGGAATATCTAAGATAAGTATGATTTGGAGGTGTGTCACATAGGGCTGCAGGTCCAAAGTGGGTAATGTAAAGAGGGTGCCATTGGATCCATGAATGTGCTGGATGTGGCCATTTGCTCAAAGGAGGAGTTTTATACTTTGTATAGTTCAGACATCTCGTTAAGACCTTGTGTTGTGGTATTAAACTTCAATATTAGCATTGCCTCGCGTTGTCGCAGCTTGGCCTCTACGTCTCCGCCTCTAGGGTCAGTGTCAATTTTTGAAATTATTGTCCATTTGAACTCATGTTCGCTGTGCGTTTTCTCTATCCAATGTTGTACCAATGGGGCTGTGAGGACTTTTTTCTTAATCCTGGACTTGTGTTGAGACATTCTCTGTCTCACTTCTTGGGATGTCTTGCCTATATATAGTTTGTCACACGGACAGAGTATCCCGTAGACCACATTTTTCGTTTTACAGTTGGTGAACTGATCATGTTTCCAAAATATCCCTGAATGCTGAAAAAGATTACCTTCAATGGTTGATGCACAACACAGACATGTGCCACATTTATGATGGCCTGTTATAGGTGGCAGGCGCAAATAATCACGCAATGTTGGCGTTTTCGGTTTGGGGATCGCAGCTCGAACAATATGGTTAGCAATACTTTTATCCTTTTTATATGCAAAAAGGGGAACGTCTGTGAGTTGGTCGTCAAGGTCCTTAACTAGATGCCAGTTCTGGTGGATCAATTTTTTGAGGATGTTGGATGAAGGGCAGTATGTGGATACACAAACGGTGCGTTGTTGGTGGGTTTTTTGTTTTTTGGTCAATAGTTCTTCACGAGGTGTCCACCAAGCTCTCTTAATTGCTTGTTTGAGAAGTTTGGCTGGATAGCCACGAGCTAACAGTTTCTCTTTCAGAACATCAGCATGTTCCATAAATTCATCTTTGAAGGTACAGTTTCTGCGGATGCGCAGAAACTGACCTATAGGAAGGTTTTGTTTTAAACTTCTTGGGTGACTGCTAGAGAAATCCAATGCTTTATTGTGATCAGTTTTCTTTTTAAATAGAGTGGTGACCAGTTGACCGTTAGAACAGTAGACTTCCACATCTAAAAAAGACATCCATGTTTCAGAAGTCTGGAGGGTGAATTTAATATCTTCTGTCCTGTTGTTAATCCAATCATGGAACTGAGTCAGTTGTTCCGAGGTCCCCGACCAGGTGAAAAAGACGTCGTCTATGTATCGCACCCATCCACCGATCCATTGGTGGAATGGGTTGCCATTGTGGATAAAGGTGTCTTCATATTGGCTCATATAAAGGATCGCTAATTCTGGGGCGAAAGGACAGCCCATAGCGACCCCCTTTATCTGGAAGAAAAAATCTTCACCAAACTTGAAATAGTTTTTTGTAAGTGCCAGTTTGGCCAGTTTGAGAATAAATTCTGTGGGAATTTTACATGGGCTCTCACGTCTGTTTAGAAAGATTTCCAGTACCTCCAGTGCTTGATCTTGTGGTATCTGGGTATATAGTGAAACAATGTCCATGCTTACCAAGAGGTCGTGGTGCTCTGTAAATGGTAACCGGTCTAATTTTGTCAAATAATCCGTGGTGTCCAATATGAAAGATTTGACCGTCTGAATAAATGGTTTTAAGAAAAAATCAATAAATTTCGAGACTGGTTCAAATAAAGAGTCACATCCAGAAATTATGGGTCGTCCAGGTGGTGTTGTCTCATTTTTGTGTACTTTCGGAAGTACATAAAATAATGGGATTCGTGGGTGTTTATTTAGTAAAAAATTATATTCATTTTTACCAAGGAATCCTTGTTTAAGTCCATCATTGAGGATAGCGCTGAGTTCTTTCTGTAAATCAGCGGTTGGGTCTGTATTGATTTTGCGGTAACACTTAGAGTCCGAAAGCTGTTTAGTGGCTTCAAGAATATAGTCATCTGTTCCCCAGACTACAATTGATCCGCCTTTATCGGCTTGCTTAATGATAATATTTTCATCCTGTTTGAGTGATTGCAACGCCAGTTTCTGTTGTTGGGAGAGATTCGGTTTAATATATCCTTTCTTTTTCTTTTCTTGAGCTGCCAAAGCCGAAAGAATGGTCTTCTCAAAATGGACAACTTCTTTTGGAATTTTATTCGCCGGCGGGCAGAAATTAGATTTTCTCTTAAATCCAGTTGTTTCAAGTTGTGGTTGTGTTTCCTTATCTGCAAAGAATTTGACCAGACGGATTTTCCGACAGAATTCTATAAATTCCAGTTTTAACCGAACAAAGTCCGTGAATTTAGCTGGTACAAACGATAATCCCTTTTCGAGGACACTGATTTCCACGGAAGTTAAGACTTTCTTTGAGAGATTGTAAATGGGAGATTTTTCATTTGTTGCTAGTTCTTGTAATTGTGTCTCCGTGTTGACATCTCCCATGGTTGGTTGTACCTTGTTTTTCCTCGGGGCTTTTGCTGGCCCTGTCCTAAAAAAGGTTGTTGTTGTTGGTTTTGGTAGTTCGGTTGGTAATTTGTTTGGTATTGTTGCTGGTAATTTCTTTGGAAGCCTCCTCTTTGGTTGTATTGGGGGCGGGAGGGCCCTTGTTCCGGCTCGCTTCCTCCTGAAGATGAGGTATCAGAGAAGGTTAGGTATTTAGTCCTTGATCTACCTTGGTTGTCAGACAAAAAACGTCGTGCTTCAGGTCTAGTATAAAATTCTTGTTGAAGATAAGGATAAGCTCTCTCGAAGGTGAAGTTGCGTTTGTCTCTCTCAAAGTTATTCTCTTTTTGTTGCACAGTGAAGTCAACTTTATCAAGCAGGATCTTTGAGTCTTGTATTAAGGGGTTGACTTTTATTTCCGCCTCCAATTTCTCAATCTCTTCCAGTTGGATTTTTGACAGACGTTGAGCTGTTTCTATAGTTAGGACCATGAGGTCCCGACTACATTTAGTCTCTATGAAACTAAAACCTTTTTTGTACACACTGTCTTCTGTAAATATCACCGGTATGTTTTTAACAATCAATCCAGTTGGTATAGTACCTGACCTCAGATGTTGGAGTAAGTAGTGGCCGTGTAAATCTGTCCGTATCTGTTTCTTTTTCAGTCGGATTAATTTGTCTGATTCATTATTTACCTGGGCAGAGTTGCTGAGTGTAGCTGAGCTGAACGAAGGAGGGTCTCTCAGTACATTTTTTATGTGATCTTCGCTATAGGCAAATGTTTGCTCCTCTGACATTATCTCGGACTTGGACTAGTGGGAGTATATCAACAATCCTTTTCAGAGTGAACGTTTGGAAATCATACATACAAAGCATACACACTCAAAATTATATGTGAAAGAATAAAACGTGAATGGAGCAAAAGGATAGTGAATAAAAAAACAGAAAAGATGCCACAGTGGAAGGTGCCCACAGTCCACAACAGGTGGACACTACTAAATTCAAGACCAGAGACTACCTTGAATGTCTCACAGGAAAACTCGGATTATCGTTTGTACCAGCTAAATTCACGGACTTTGTTCAGTTAAAACTGGAATTTATAGAATTCGGTCGGAAAATCCGTCTGGTTACATTCTTTGCAGATAAGGAACCACAACCACAACTTGAAACAACTGGATTTAAGAGAAAATCTAATTTCTGCCCGCCGGCGAATAAAATTCCAAAAGAAGTTGTCCATTTTGAGAAGACCATTCTTTCGGCTTTGGCAGCTCAAGAAAAGAAAAAGAAAGGATATATTAAACCGAATCTCTCCCAACAACAGAAACTGGCGTTGCAATCACTCAAACAGGATGAAAATATTATCATTAAGCAAGCCGATAAAGGCGGATCAATTGTAGTCTGGGGAACAGATGACTATATTCTTGAAGCCACTAAACAGCTTTCGGACTCTAAGTGTTACCGCAAAATCAATACAGACCCAACCGCTGATTTACAGAAAGAACTCAGCGCTATCCTCAATGATGGACTTGAACAAGGATTCCTTGGTAAAAATGAATATAATTTTTTACTAAATAAACACCAACGAATCCCATTATTTTATGTACTTCCGAAAGTACACAAAAATGAGACAACACCACCTGGACGACCCATAATTTCTGGATGTGACTCTTTATTTGAACCAGTCTCGAAATTTATTGATTTTTTCTTAAAACCATTTATTCAGACGGTCAAATCTTTCATATTGGACACTACGGATTTTTTGACAAAATTAGACCGGTTACCATTTACAGAGCACCACGACCTCTTGGTAAGCATGGACATTGTTTCACTATATACCCAGATACCACAAGATCGAGCACTGGAGGTACTGGAAATCTTTCTAAACAGACGTGAGAGCCCATGTAAAATTCCCACAGAATTTATTCTCAAACTGGCCAAACTGGCACTTACAAAAAACTATTTCAAGTTTGGTGAAGATTTTTTCTTCCAGATAAAGGGGGTCGCTATGGGCTGTCCTTTCGCCCCAGAATTAGCGATCCTTTATATGAGCCAATATGAAGACACCTTTATCCACAATGGCAACCCATTCCACCAATGGATCGGTGGATGGGTGCGATACATAGACGACGTCTTTTTCACCTGGTCGGGGACCTCGGAACAACTGACTCAGTTCCATGATTGGATTAACAACAGGACAGAAGATATTAAATTCACCCTCCAGACTTCTGAAACAAGGATGTCTTTTTTAGATGTGGAAGTCTACTGTTCTAACGGTCAACTGGTCACCACTCTATTTAAAAAGAAAACTGATCGCAATAAAGCATTGGATTTCTCTAGCAGTCACCCAAGAAGTTTAAAACAAAACCTTCCTATAGGTCAGTTTCTGCGCATCCGCAGAAACTGTACCTTCAAAGATGAATTTATGGAACATGCTGATGTTCTGAAAGAGAAACTGTTAGCTCGTGGCTATCCAGCCAAACTTCTCAAACAAGCAATTAAGAGAGCTTGGTGGACACCTCGTGAAGAACTATTGACCAAAAAACAAAAAACCCACCAACAACGCACCGTTTGTTTATCCACATACTGCCCTTCATCCAACATCCTCAAAAAATTGATCCACCAGAACTGGCATCTAGTTAAGGACCTTGACGACCAACTCACAGACGTTCCCCTTTTTGCATATAAAAAGGATAAAAATATTGCTAACCATATTGTTCGAGCTGCGATCCCCAAACCGAAAACGCCAACATTGCGTGATTATTTGAGCCTACCACCTATAACAGGCCATCATAAATGTGGCACATGTCTGTGTTGTGCATCAACCATTGAAGGTAATCTTTTTCAGCATTCAGGGATATTTTGGAAACATGATCAGTTCACCAACTGTAAAACGAAAAATGTGGTCTACGGGATACTCTGTCCGTGTGACAAACTATATATAGGCAAGACATCCCAAGAAGTGAGACAGAGAATGTCTCAACACAAGTCCAGGATTAAGAAAAAAGTCCTCACAGCCCCATTGGTACAACATTGGATAGAGAAAACGCACAGCGAACATGAGTTCAAATGGACAATAATTTCAAAAATTGACACTGACCCTAGAGGCGGAGACGTAGAGGCCAAGCTCCGACAACGCGAGGCAATGCTAATATTGAAGTTTAATACCACAACACAAGGTCTTAACGAGATGTCTGAACTATACAAACTATAAAACTCCTCCTTTGAGCAAATGGCCACATCCAGCACATTCATGGATCCAATGGCACCCTCTTTACATTACCCACTTTGGACCTGCAGCCCTATGTGACACACCTCCAAATCATATTTATCTTAGATATTCCCCACTTGAAAGATATCTGCGATTATCCTGGGAGAACTCACGTATGACACTATCCCTCGCTCGTCACATTTTACTTAATGCCCTCCAGTAGAATATAAAGTACATCGCTCCGTTCACACAAAGCACATTTCCAGTGTTTTCAACAGCGTCGCAACAAGGACGACATGTGAATAATAGCATCACAATCCAGCATTATACCTAGGGCTTCGCGCAAGAATTTTCAA
This sequence comes from Lissotriton vulgaris, assembly GCF_964263255.1. Lineage (NCBI taxonomy): Eukaryota > Metazoa > Chordata > Amphibia > Caudata > Salamandridae > Lissotriton > Lissotriton vulgaris. Next base: position 1,232,941,993 of record NC_141695.1, on the reverse strand, counting down.
AGGAATACTACAACTCCCATGAGGCACGCAAGCTAACCCGGAAACACCGCCCATTAAAATAAGGCTAACCCGGATCCAATCACATTGCGTCAATCTACAATGGCGAACTAACCTGGAGGAGACGGACGGCGGATCACAAGTAAGCAAAGAGGGCACGATTCTTCTTCCCTTTTGTATAGCGAGCTCCATTGAGCATTACAACTGCGCACTTTGGTTTTAACAAGTCTATGGTAGTACGCGCTAGCGTGACATCCGTGGACATAGCCTAAACGTAATGCTCCGTTATAGAGGAGTATCCCAAACAGCTTTCGCACACGGTATCAGAATGACCATTCTCCCGAACGCCCCTCATGACGAGCACATTGACCATGATATATTATATCAAAAGATACCATCACCATAGCACGATCAGCCTGAGTAACAGGATCTCCCATTATGTTTCAGAATTTTACTTGAGGTGTTTCAACCTGAACTGACTGATAGCTGAGGGTTGCCATAGACCCACACTGAATGTGCGATAGGAATTCAACCCATAACTGGATTTGACAGAGCTATTTGCTAGTGAGTATTTTTCATATAATCTCTCTCCATATAGACCGTCGGAGTATGACTACTCTATGGCCTCGTTCTGATTCATGGTTTTTAAATCCTTTTCAGCTTACCACTATTTCAAACCTTTATTGAAACTCTGCGACAGGTAAGCTTCCTGAGAGTATGTGGTGGCTGAATGTGAGTTGAGAGTCTCTCTTCTATATGCATGTTTCACTGACAGAACGCTCTCACTTATTATGTCTTCCAGATTGATTTTGTTTGGTCCTGAAGAGAATCCTTTATAATACTTTAAGGATTCGAAACGCGTCGACCGAGGTGGTAGTTGTGTTCTGGCCAAACTGTTGGCCTTAGATCAAATTTTGCTCTAAAATAAGAGTGATAAGAAAATATTGTAAAGTAGTGTTTGGTCTTAGTTACTTCTGTGATTTTTTTGGAGTTTATGTACTGTATGCCACCATTCCTATGATTACTAATAGGATTAGGATTTAGCTCCGCAATGAATTGCAGCAACTGAATGAGTTGAAGATTTTCGACAAACCTAGACTACCAATTACCACCACACACCAGAAATGTCATTTATATGTTCACTGTTTTGTGTACACGTGTCCTGTGTCTATCTGTGTCTTTAGCGTCTCCATAATCCATCAATTCCCCCTGTTTCAAAAAATCTGTACTCCTCCATTTTCTATATAGGATGAATGTTTGATGTTGTAAATATATGTTTGCACACTTATATGCAAAAAAAATTTCCTTTGAAAAAATATACATAAAAAACAAACTGAATTTACAAAAAATATAATAAAAAGAGTTCTAATTTTTCTACCAGTAACTTTGACTGAAAGAGTGGTCTTTTTTGGAAGTAGCGATTAGGAGCTCCTTCTTTCACCTGGATTCAAAATAGTGCACAGTACTGGCAATTGTTTTGTTCATTACATTGTGGCGCAGCCTTACTGTGCTCATCGCCAAACCCGTTAAGTTTCGTGGCTTTTTATAACAGAAACATGGCTCAACGACTCTTCTAATCCTGATTTGGCTACTGCCCTCCCTCCAGACTTCACTATTTTCAGACAGGACAGACCAATTGGGCGAGGAGGTGGGGTTGCATTTATTGTTAAAAAGTCCCTTTCGTGTCACACATTTGATTTAGGTCCTCTCAAGGGAAGCGAGAGTATTGGCTTTTCGATCAAACTTAATGCCTCTACCTCTTTCTCGGGAGGCCTAATTTATCGCCCTCCAGGTAATGCCACCCCCTTTCTGGATTCCCTAGACGAAGTTCTCGGGTCGCTCATGTTACGTTACCCCCATTTTACTCTACTAGGAGACATGAATATGCAACTGGAATCGCGCGTCGACCCTCATGCCATTTGTTTTCAACATACCCTAAATATTTTCGGACTGGCTCAATTAGTGACCGCACCTACCCACCTAGCCGGCCACACTCTTGACGGTATTTGTTCCAACTTAAGCACTATGACTACGTCCCCTCCCATTCCACAAATTTGGACCGACCATAGTTTTATTCCCTTTGACATCGAGCAACAAGCCCAAACTTCATTAATAATAAAGCGCTCCCAACCTTCCTTCTCAGTAAACTGGAGAAAGGTGACCGACCGTATTAAGTTGGACACCCAGCCATTGGCACAGGCCCCTAAGTTGGTGGGAGACGTATCGGTCGATTCCCGCAACTTTCACGCCTGGATGGATCAGATTATCTCGGAAAATTCTGACCCCAAAGGCAATCGTGTGAAATGTCCTAAAAGGAAACTAAGTGCCCCATGGTACACCCAGGCCTTAACTGAGAGTCATCTACTTTGTAGAATAAAAGAAAGGAAGTGGAGGTAAAACATATGACGAGGCTTCAAGAGCCCTCTATGTTCAGCAGAGGAAATCATACCTCTCAAGTATAAAGTCCGCCAAAAAGGAGTATTACACAAAGGCCATCAACGACGCCCACCAGAAGCAAAAAAACGTGTTCTCTATAGTTAAAACCTTCACTTACCCCAAAGCTCTCCAACCCGAAATCCCCCCCTCTGAAACTCTGTGCAACCAAAATGCAGATTTCTTTGAGGAAAAAATTGCGAACATTCACAAAGATTTCCCGCCCCCCTTGATCATTCCCACTCCAGGCCCCCAAAAACAGGTACTCGACAACCATCATTCCCTGTGCAGCTTCCAACCTGTTTCTCTCCAACAGACCCGCAATGCGATTTTGGCCTGCAAATCAGGAGCACCAACTGACTCCTGTCCCCCTCGCATTCTGCATCACTTAATCGAGGTAGTCAATCCTAACATCAATGCCATCATAAACGCATCCCTAGACTCAGGGGTAGTGCCTAATGAATGGAAAAAGGCCATCGTGAAACCCTTGATGAAAAAGCAGAATAAATCTCCAACGGATCTGACAAACATGCGCCCCATTTCACTCCTGCCTGTTCTAGGAAAGATCACTGAACAGATGGTGCACTGGGAGATAAAAGCATTTGTGGAGAACCTTAACATTCTGCATCCCCAGCAATCTGGTTTCCGCTCTAGCCAATCCACCGAAACGGCTCTGATAGAACTCTCTGATTCCATCAAGTTTCTGCATGATGAGGGAAGGCAAGCCGTCTTCATCCTGCTTGACCTCACAGCAGCGTTCAATACTATCTCTCACGTCATCATGATACACAGGATGCGTGAGATTGGCGTGACAGACACAGCCTTGGCATGGGTAAAATCCTTTCTGTCCAATAGGTCCCAATCTGTGTCCTTGGGTCCCTACCTATCCAGCGAAAAAACCATTACATCGGGAGTACCGCAGGGGTCCATATTAAGCCCACTACTTTTCAACATCTATATGGCACCCCTCCTCGCTGTGATAGAGTCTCATGGGATCCTAGTCACGTCATATGCTGACGACACCCAACTTGTCGTCTCTATCGACAAAAACTGCACGGACACAGAGTTGCGATTCCGGAATTGTCTACCTGAGGTATTTCAGTGGTTGAATAAAAACCACTTGAAGTGCAACAGTGGGAAAACCGAAATCATACCATTAGGCAAAGATTTGCTCTTCTGCCCCAAGGATTGGTGGCCCAAAGATTCAGAGGCCCCGCCTAGTGAAGTGTCCTCTGCGCGCAACCTGGGCGTGCAATTTGATGCAACCCTTTCCTTTGACGATCACGTCAGGATTACGGCCGGTTGCTGTTTCGGACTCATTTAATCCTTAAAAAAATGTTTTGACTTCCTCCCCATTGCTTCTAGGAAATCGGTTGTGGTTGCATTAATACTCTCCCGACTCGATTACTGCAATGGGCTGATGGCAGGAGCGAAAAAACGCACCCTGAAGAAGTTGCAAAGTGTACAGCACGCGGCTGCAAGGCTAGTGTTAAAACTACCTAGGAAATCTTCAGCTTCAGCAGCATTAAACTCTCTCCACTGGTTGCCATTGCATAAGAGAATCCTCTTTAAACTCTTACTCACAGTTTTTAAATCCCTGAAAAACATAGGTCCTAAATACCTCATCAACCGCTTCATTCATTATGACCCCGTACGATGTCTGAGATCCTCAGGGGCCAACCTTGCCAAGATCCCGAGGTATAAATACAAAACCAGGGGTGGAAAAACTTTCACAGTCCTAGCAGCAAGGGCTTGGAACAACCTGCCCGTAAACCTCAGACTGATCTAGACTGAGTGTCTTTTTAGGAAACAACTGAAGACTTGGGTCTATCAGCAATCGGATACCTATGTGTTGGCAGCTATTTAGATCTTTCACCACCTATCTCCCACACGCATGCTCAGCGCCAAGATGCTCCTTCCGGAGCGAAAGTCTGCGCTTAACAAATACCCACAAATAAATAAATAAATAACTAAATAAATAAAATAGGCATTGTAGATGGCATTTATGGAGATGTCCCCGAATTTACATTCCCAACTCAGGTGGAAAACATCTGCCATTTAGTTGTTGCACCTAGAATTTTCTTTTGTCAGAAATGCATGTTTAACGTTTACATTATATGAAATTGGACATAAGGCACATTTGTTTTTAGCAAAGTGGGGATTATTTTTTTTCTTAACACTTAAAGGAAATTAAGTCATTTTATGATTTCCCACAAATGCAGCTCGTTCCCACAAACATTCAACATGTTTGTTAAAAGCCAATCTTCAGACAGTTGATTGATGCACATTGCTGCTGAGTAGTTTATTAAATGTATAGACCTCTCTTGCGCTACTTTTTGCAGCAACTTCGTGATTTTGATGTCTGTTTTGAAGTTGGTAGCATTTTGAAGTGCATTTTAGAAAAGAGAAGGAGAATGCTGTTTTAATTTTAATGTATTTTATCACTTACTGTATGGAATGCATCGGTATTGCTGTGAAAATGTTTACCTGATTTGCTAACTCCTTTGTAGAACCGATTATTATTTGTATTTTTTTTATAATAATTGCTGCTATTGATGCCTCAGTTGTCTCTCTTTGTTGCACTATTAGATAATATTTGCTGCTATTTATGAACCTAAGCGTTTTGCACTGTCACTTTAGTTCATATCTGATAAATTTGCTGCTACTTACGAAACCAAGGGCCCCATTACGATGTCGGGCGGATTGCCCCCGCCAGGCTGGGGGTGGCTACCACCAGCCTGGCGGGGGCAATCCGCCCGACATCCACGCTCGTTTTCCCCCCGCCATATTAGTATGGCGGAGAGGACCTCGTGGACGGCAAGACCGTCCACCGCTTTTCCGCCCCAGTCGCCTTGCGGCCGGGGCGGAAAAGGAATTATATGGTGACGGTGTCTATTAGACACCGCCAGCCATATTACGGAGGGCCTGGGCAGGTGCCTTTGTTAGGCGGCGATGCCGCCACGGAAAGGCATGTGGTCTTCACTTTGGGGGCCCACTGCGGGCCCCCAAATTGAAAGAGGGGTGGGGGGTGCACACGGGGGGGTGCCTGCCACATTGTGTATGCAAATGCTTACATGCATTTATGGCATTGTGGCGGGCGGTGCAGAGAGCACCGCCCGCCACAATGTTATAAATGCAGGATGCGGCCACCACTGTGGCAGTCGCATCCTAATTCCACCCATGGCGGGTGGTCCCTAGTCCCGATAGGATGGCGGGCGGACTAAGTCCGCCCGTCATACTAATGACCCCCAAGTGTTTTGCACTGCCACTTAAGTTTCGAGAAAAAGTACTGTATTTGTGAGCTGTTGTATTCCTTTTAAATGGATTATGAGTTTGTATTTGCTGTGACAAGATTGATTTTATATGATGTTTATATCTATGTGTATCTTTTATGTCCAGTCTTTGGACGGACGAATAAAGAAAGAATTGAATTGAATTGTATAGATCATGAACTGTCATGCAGTTTATATTCTACTATGTACTGAAAAGGCCATTAACAAAAGAATCAAGCACTGTGTGCTTCAAAACATATCATCGCTATGCACAGTGTAACTCTTTCTGGCCATTCATTTATAAAACACTTGCTCAGCTATGCATATTACAGGCCATTTTCTGATTATAAGGAATCTGATGATCCACTTTACAAGTGATAACTATTATTTTTTTCAATCAAGCCTATCATTCTATTAGAGAAAATCAGATCATTGACACAATTTATAGAAGATAAAATTATAAAAAAGGTAGAAAATTGATCATTAATGATTTGTCATCGAAAAAAGGGGTTCTGATATGTAACAATTTTTTGAATTTCTTTTTTTGCAGAGTTTTTTATAGCGCGAACTTGACCTGAAGGTATCAGAGCGTTTTACATGAGCACCAGTTGCTTTTCACAAGGACACATTCATTTTTAGGTCTCGCGTCCAGCGAAAGACCTATTGTTGCCGACTTGCCGGGAATGTTGGACAGGGGATTAGTACGATTTTTCCCTCGGCGTTTTCACCTCGTGGGCGCGCACGCCCGGCGCCGTGCACATCTCCTGTTCAACATTCACTGCAAGTCAGCTTCTCGCAATTGCGCGCGCATACACAGCCGCACTCATGCATGCACAGACACATACACACACTCATGCACCCAAACACGCGTAGGCACACACACACGCAGGCACACACACACGCGCAGGCACACACACGCGTGTGGAGGGAGGGTGGAGTCTGCGTCTATGGGAGTCCGCTCCTGCACGGAACCCCGCTGGGCCTCCCTCTCACCTGCTTCCGATAGCCACTCCTCACCGCTGCTGTTGGGGACAGTCATTTCTGGAGTGCCGGGTCCTCGGCTCCCGATGGGTGGGCGGACGGGGGCTACGCGGCCTGGGACAGGCTCACAACTTCCAGCCTGCTAACTTTCTGCTGCGGGAGCGGCGCTGTGGTGCACGGGCAGGGCAGGACGGCGGCTGCGCAGGATTCGTAGCCCCTGCCCTTCGGCCGCCTCTGGGGCTCCGCACTGCTAGCACACCATTGGCGGAGCGCCCCTCAGCGCTGGCTCGTCCCAGCGCTGCTGTTTTTTTTTATGGCGTTGTCTGGCTGTTTACCTGTCTCCTCACCCTTCACTGCAGAAGGGCACTGTCATGCCTGGCCGGATCAAGGCTCCCCTCAGACATTGCGCCACACTTTGAGGCATCTCCGGGGTGGCCTGTTTGTTTTCCCACGTTCACCTGGGATGTCAGAATGAGCCCAGGGCACTGTGGGAAGCATTGCGGCTTTCAAAAGAGAGGCCGGTTTCCTACTTCGTGACAGAGTATGAGGACACGGGCGAGTACTTACTTTGACAGGGGGAAGAAACGCACAGACGCCACAGCAGCATGCACCCTTTTATCAATAAGCGAGACATGCCAAGTTTTCTGGCTTAAGGTTTAGACATTTCACTCTATGGCATATGGCAAGACTGATTTCCTGTGTTGGGTGCGGGGGAAGGCTAGGGACGGGTTGGCGGTATTCAGTAAGTCACCAGAGCCACGCCCACGCACCAGAACAAGTGATAATACCAGCTGTGGCCTCTGGGTCTCATGACATGTAAGTGACATCAAAGGCTAACTGACGTAAAGCATACCGAAAAGCATCTTTATACACCAAGGAGCAATGCATTTGGGTGGGTGGCATGTTTCCTCAGATCTCATCAAACCACTTAGCACTTCTCATCCTGACAAACTGTAGGTTGCTTAATAGCTATAGAACAACGAACATGTGGCAAGACATTTTGTTTGTTCAAAAGGAACATCAAAGGCAAATGGAATGGGACTGTGACATCTCTTCCTACAAATGCATTGTTTCCAGATCTACAAATGTTGTCCCTCATTTTGAAAGGCCAGGTAATTCTAGCAGGGATGGCAAATAGATTGTCCTCTTGATAGGGTGTGCCAAACTCAATATATAATGGACGTACTACACCTGCCAAACTCTAAATAGTACATAAGCATCAGTGACACATTGCACTAGTGCTTTGTGAAGAGGGCGTTCGAGGCACGAAAGTGACACAATGAATGATGGTATTTCTGATCCTTCTGTCAACCAGTGTTGATAGGGAGGTCCTGGAAGTGCACCTTAGCACGGCGAGGGGTAGTGATTTATTATGAAAAGGCAACCACCGTGGTGGAACAGACTACTCTGCTTTTGGCACCATCTGCTTGCCCTGCTGATTAGTGCCCTGTCTTTGAAATGATATGGTCTTCCCTGAAATCTGAAATGAAATATATGGGATCAGGAGACTATTGATGCCTATGAAGTCCACAGTATTAACAATGGTTTAACATACAGCAGTGAGTGAAAATGAGCGCAAATAAAGACTGGTGGTGAGCATACATAATAACCTTTCTCATGTAAAAGACAGTGGCCTGATTTGCTGCTAAAATGTGAGGTAATGTGCAACATAATAGACACACTTTGTTAACCTTTCCGTAAAACACCCCACTTCTCCGAATTTTTTGATCATTCCTAAGTATAAAATGGAGCTCTAAAAAGATGAGTGGCTTAGCTCATTCTAAAAAAAACTAAGTGAAAAGGGCTAGACCCCTATTGATTTATGTTAAATTTGTAAGCCCCCTTGGAATGTGTGACTCTTTCCTTAAGTCTCGAGGCAACTTCCGAAAAAAAAAGTTTGCTACTCATAGGTTCTCTAACATTGTGAGATTTTACATCCATCTCTAAATTTTAAGTAGACAGACTTTTAAAATATTGAAATCTTATTTCATTTTGCCATTATATTGCAGTTTCAGACAAACAATTTCTCAATAAAACCAATCTAAGTGCTGGGATTTGAGACATTGGAAAACTTTAGAAACATCTCAAAGACTAAAGTGCACTTTGGTGGCAGACAGATAGTTACATTTCTAATAGTTTCAGAATGCCTGGCTTGCACGTGTTATAACTGTAACACTGACTTACTTGACCTGGAAATGGCTGCAGCCATTGACACAATACTCCATTAAATGTACAGTTATATGCACAGATTGGTGTTATGTGGCAATTCTAAGCGGATGGTGATGTTTCATACATTTTGCAGTGCCACTGTCTTTGAATGTGAAATAACCTCTACTATCCTCGTCCATTGACAGACTGTGGGTAACCCCTCTATGTGATTTTCTAGCACTCACTGCGTAGCAGGCTCTATGGTGTATAAAGTGTGTGTGTCTCTGACTGTTATGCAGTGTTTAATTTGAGCCAGTGGTTTCCGGTACTGAAAGAGCAGTTTAATGTCAACACTGGAACCTATGAGAGTCTGCCACATGGTGGCGCTATTTGTTTAATTTAGAGACATGCTGTCACCTCAGTACTGGAAATAGCATGCACGGGGGCTTAATGTATTTAAGACAGTGGCAAAGGAACAGGGAGCGCAAGTGCCTATATTAATAGCTCTACGAATATATTTTCCTAATATTACCAATATTCTCTTCCCATCCCTTACAATCTAATTCATGACCATTCATTCTAAAAGTGCAGTTGAATGAGAAATTCTTGCCTTTTGCATTATGCCCTTGGAGTGTTGGTTTCAGTAGAGAATAGAATAGCATAACAAAACCAAGCATAGGATAGCAAAACAAAACATAGCATAGCATGACAAAACATAGCATAACATGACAAAACATAGCATAACAAAACACAACACATACCATAACAAAACATAGCAAAACAAAACATATAATAGCATAGCAAAACATAGCATACCAAACACAACAAAACATAGCATAGCAAAACAAAGCATAGCATATTAGAACACAACAAAACATACCATAGCATAACAAAACATAGCATAGCATAACAAAGCATAGCATAGCCAAACATAGCATAGCATAACAAAACAAAGCATAGCATAACAAAACACAGCATAGCATAGCAAAACAAATCAAAGCATAGGATAGCAAAACATAGCATAGCATAACAAAACAAAACATAGGATAGCAAAACAAAACAAAGCATAGCATACAGCATCACTCCGCACCACCACAGAATCACTCAGGGGCACCTTAACATCACTATGCACTACCACAGCATTACTGAACGCCACTGCATCACTCGTACGCCATTACAACATCACTCAGCGCCACCACAGCATTAATCTGTGCAACCATTAAACAACACCTGGTTCAAATATGTTCTCTCAATGTTTCAAGATTTATTACAAATGTAACGAAAAGATGTTAATACTTCACTTCTGTTCTTTGATTTTCCTCACAATACAATACACTGAACATAATCTTCACAAAAGTTGTTTACAAAACTTTAAGCTATTGCCATTATAAATTACAATAACTTTTATTTAAGTATTAATTATTGAAAAAAAATTAAAAGCTATTGTTATTTGTAATATCAATACATGTAAGTCACGTAAATACAACACATATTGCATTACAAATGCTATAGATGTCACATTTGCGAAAGTTAGAACTATTGGCATTGTAAATGACAAAGCTATTATTTTCGCTATTTTCAAAAACAAAGCATGAAAAAAAAATTGTCATTTACAATACCAATAGCTCAAACTTTCCTAATGCAAGACCTATTGCATTGCAAATGCTTGTTTAATAAAGGAGATTATGTGATTTGCCCAGAATCACAGGATGTTGAGGGTCATTGCTGAGACTCTAGCCCACTTTCCCAGATTTGAGATTGACGCCATACCCGTTAAGCCACATACTTTCCCCAGCGTATAATGGATGAATAAGTAATGCTGAAGAATGTGTCTCTAGTGCATCTCCCTTGTAAGTAGATTTGAAAAGCCAGGCACATCTTTAAAAGACAAATAGTGGAAGGAGATGAAAGGAATTACTTAATAGTATTTTTTAAATCATTCTTCTTAAAAAACTTTAAAGTAACCAATCTTGTTAATGTTAACATTCAAAATACACATCGTTCTGGAAGCCACATCAGTTAAATATCATAGTAAGAATATCATATAATATAAATATGTTGTCATAAATGTTATTTAGAAAAATATCACCCATTGGTTTTAATGCTCGAAAGTATTCACCCAATGGGATGATATTTCTGTAAGTGCTATTTAAGACACACCATTTAAGTCAGGCAATATTTCTTTAAGCAGTACTCTGACATAAAAGTACTCAGAGGCATAATTGTTTTTTTTGTTTGATATAAAGGCTCCAGAATAATAATTTTTGCCTCCATAGGGAAAATGACAAGCAAACGTTGATATAAGGAATGCTGCAGCTAATTGCAGCCAGGGCTGAATTCCACTTGATTGTTTTATGCTTACTATTCCACTAAACAGCGACCCAGCCATATGCAAATCAGTCTTGATCCTACTTCAATAGGAACTGCACAGCCCTAAATACTAGGCCACGTCTCCTCCACATATGAACACAGCAACCACATACCAGGTTCAGCCTGATTAGACCTCAACAGTGATGTGTGGTTGGAGTCTTCTGGCACTCTGAGAATGGGACCCTTTTCTGGGCATAAATGTGTCACTTTAGCATGAACAGCAAAAACTGATGTCCTCCATAATTTTTCCTGCTCAGAAAAATTATGGAGACCCGGGACCAGGGTTCGATTCCCGGCGCGGCAAGTTTCTGGACCAGGGTCAGCGGACTCGATAATTCTCTCGCCTCGGTGCCCACTCTGATCAGGGATCACACTCGGCAACTCTGGGCATTTGCTTGCCTCATCTTCACTAACGGCCCCACCAGACCGCCGGGGATGTCTGGTCTCACCCTGGAGATACCCATTAAGGGACCATCTCTCAGGGAAACCAGGAAAGGTTTCGCAGCGGTCGAAGCGCCTTGGGACCCTCCGGGTAAGTAGTGAGCTATATAAATGCCTATACATTTACATTTTACATTTACATTTGCGCGGGGTCAACACTGATTTGTATATGGTTGATTCTTGCCTGAGATTGTATGATGGCACACTAAAGTATACAAAAAAGTGATAGACGCAGTGCTCAAATTAATGTCAGCAATTATTCGGGGCACATCCTAGCCCATCGTTATTTTGCAAACTATATCATCTGAGTTTGGAGCCTGCCATATGCAAATCAGTCTCGACCCTACTCCAGTGGGAGCAGTCCAGCTCGAACTGCCAGGCCAGGTTCTCTCGGAACCAGAATTCAATCAACGCAGGACTGTTTTCGCTCTAGTTAATGCTCAACAGCTAGATATAGTTTTTTTGTACGCTTTGATGTGCCAACCTAAGTGGGAAGGTGTGCCCACCCAGAGGTGAGCACCAAGCATACTCTGCCAATGGAACCAAGCTGAACCTTTCTTATGGGTGTTTGGAAACCCAAAGGCTCCCAATTGTAACAATCTCTGTATTGTGTGAGTACTGGATGGTATAGAGGGACCCCCAGCCCTTCCAGTTAATAATCTCATGGCTTCTCTCTTGTGCCCCAAAGGAGTACCTTTCTATGGGCTTTATAGTAGAATGGGCACATCGATCGTTGACCGATATGACCCAAGTTTCTCCCCCAAGCCCGTTCAAAGTCCGCCTCCGTAACTAAAGAATTGTGATGCCATTCTCCAAGCGTGCAGGAAAACTGAGGTGCCACCCATTGACTCCAACCTCATTACGATCTTTCCAGACTAAAACCTCAGGCAACAGCACAGACCCTTCTCCGAAGTCAAGCAAAAACTCAAAGCGATTAGGTTTATCTACATGTTGCTTTTCCCACCGTGTCTCAAGGTCCTGCACAACATTAAAGCATGATTCTGCGATGTAACTGATGGGGCATTGGACTGGCTTCAGGTAAGCAAAACCATGGACAGCCTCTTCTGTCTAGAGAAGATCGTTTTTGTGACAGCCTACCGTAACAAATGGGCTGCCCTGGTAGACGTTGCTCCCGCCAGGAGAAATATTGCATAGGAGAAAATGTGGCACGAGACAAAGATCCACATAGCACTGAAGACCACTGTAATGACATCCCAGGCCAGACCATGGAAAATGCTTATTATAACTGACAGTGTTCCTCCTGTGTATACATTTACCTGTTGATGGACTGGGTTCATATCTGACCGCAGATGGTAGAGGAGCTAGGTGCATGTGTCGGGACGTGTGCACATGTTGTGCATCTTCCTTACTTAAGCAGCGGGTCTTGAGCTGTGCTATCCCCACATCACAAGTGTAGCCCACATCTGAACTAGAGCCAAAGTGCTAAGCCATGGGTTCAACTTACAGTTCTAGTCATAACAATTTAATGGGCAACAGTTGCTTCTTGAGTAGAAGTGTGGGGAGGGGGAAGTTAATTTAAGAGGGGACAATATTCCCATACCTCAATGTAGGCTTCCCTCTGTGACATGTTGGTATCCAATTTTACCCAGTGACGTAAGCATAAGACACAGCCTACTTCAGTACATTCAACATTCTTTACTGGAATGTGAATCGCCTTAATGACAAGATTAAGAGGAGTACTGTCATACATTTTGTCAGAAGGCATTCCCTGATCATCCTCTTCCTCAAAGAGACTGACCTAAAAGGGACCACGTGGGTATTCCTCGGTAGATGGTTATGACAGGGTATTTCATTCTGGATTCATGTCCTGCTCTCAAGGGGTTGCCATACTCTTCCATATAAACTCCTCAATTATAGTTCAACAATCAAAAGAGGATCCTCTAGGCAGATATGTAGCAAACATTGGTCCTTGATCTATGTGTACTCCCCACCCTCCTCACTAGGCATCACTTTACACACTTTCACTGATCTCATGGCCGAATTACTGCCTGAGAAACTAGTAATAGGTGGAGATTTCAATGCTGTTATGAACAAGCAGAGAGATGTATGATGCATAGGACCTGATAAGACCTACCATCCAACATGATTCTCAGATTGGAGGTCTACTTTAGGTCTGGTTGATTTTTGGCATGAAAGGGGGGATAGGTAGAGTGGATACACTTATTGATCAACAGCACACAACTATGTTTTCCACCTCAACTACTTTGTCCTACCACAAGAGTTCTCATTAGATGTCTCTAAAATATTCATGCTCCTCAGAGGAATCTCAGACCATTCACCACTCCTACTGTAATATAAAAGCCTCAAGTGTAGACTCAAATATTGGTGGAAGTTTATTCTGTGGTGGGTATTGTCTGACAACATAGTCGCCTCGCTGCATGAAGACCTAGAAGAATAATTTGTGCTTAACCTCAATCAGTGGGCTCAACAGTGACACTGTGGGAGGCTGTTACAACTGTTATTCACTGGTTTCTAATGTCACTCGTCAAGGCAGAATGCTGAAAACACAAGGCTAACATCATGGCCCTTGAGTTAAAGGTGCTAATCCTGAAGCTAGAGGTTGTCCAATCAGTATCCTCCCTCTACTTTAACAGCTTGAGATATTGAGGGATCAACCGAGGACTGTAGCAAAAGATACTGCCAAGCAAGTGTGGCTGGCTTACCAAAGCTGCATATATGAGTTTGGCAACAAGTTTTGTTAATTGCATCATAGGCTGGCAGCTGGCACCCTACTACCTGAAGAGGTTGCCAATAATGTGATTACAGATTCATAGGGTATCGCACGTGCAGCTTACTATCAAGCCTTGTTTGCCCCGGTCACACAACCGCATAATGAACTTATAACGCCACCATTGCAGATTTCAATCTACTCTCACTATCATGAGCAGACAGAGAAGCCCTAGACTCGCCCATGTTGCTGAAAGAGATTCTCAACTGCAAGGCAGCGACTGGTGCCTTAGAATCAGGAAAAAACCTGGGCTACAACGTATTCCCATTAGAACTGTTTTTTCAAATATGTGCCTCTGATGAGCCCCCATTTTCATCATTATTTTCAGAATCAACACAGAAAGGCTGTTTTCCCAGCGACAGGCAGATGACACAATCATGGACCTACATAAATCAGGAAAGTCTCCAGATCTTTGCTAATAATTCTTCCAATTTCCCTCATCAATGTAGAGACAAGGATTTATGCCGAAATCCAGGAGAATAGCTTAATAAAAGTCATCACCTCCTTAATTGATTGGGATTGCTTTGGCTTTAGGTGGGTTAGGTGGGCCCTTTTGTACCAGGTCTTGGAGAAAATGACTCTCGGTCCCCGCTCACTCGTCTACCTCTACCTACCAAAACCCAGGACCCGAGTGGGAATACTAGTTAACAAATGCCTATCCAATTAATTCCAGATCAAAAGGGGTACGGGAAAGGGGATTCCCACTGTTCCTCTCCCCTTAACCACCGTGATTGAGACTCTGGTTAAATTGCTAAGAAGATACATGCAAAATAGGGCATTGAGTGGTGCAACCTCTCGGAAAACTGCATCTCTCTCTCTATACAGATGATATGCTGCCTTTATCCTGTCCTAGCAACAAGGAGGCTTGTACAGATATTAATAGTATATGAATAAGCAGCGGGACTGAGAGTAAAGAGGGACAAATCCCTTTGAGTACTGATTGCGGGCACGATAGGAGAGGTTCCATGGCAACCAAAGCTTTCACTAAGAACAGACCATTTTGAATACATATGGATTCATGTTGCCTGATCGCCTCAGCAGACCTGGCATCTTAATATCCCTTTACTCATGGAGCAGCTCAATAAGTACCTGGACAGATGGTGGACACTCCATTAATTATGGGCAGAATAGCACTCATAAAATTATAGCACTTTCTAAGCTCTTATATACTCTGCAAAACTTCCCACAGACTGTCCTGAGATCCCTCTTTAATAACGTACATACCACAGTTAGGAAACTTCTATAGATGGGCAAGCAACCACGAATATCGGTGAAATGCAGGCAATCCAAATTTGAGGAAGGCCTTGCAATGGCAGACATCCAGCTGTTCTTTCAGGCTGCCCACCTTACAACTGTTAAAGATTGGATATTTGGAGATAGGTTAGACTTAGGGTATTGACAGGAACTAGATCTGATCTACAACAGGGGTCCACTGCATATTTTATATCAGACTAAAACCCAAACTCGCCTCTTTAGACCCACAACATCAAGGTTGCATGCTTGACATGCAGCCTTAAAGGTGAGTGAATGGCACTGCAAACCACGCAGGAAACTCTTAAATGGTTGAGCAATTGACTCCCCTACAAAACACTAGCCCTAGCAATTAAAGGCTGAGATAACATCAAGATATTTACATTGGGAGATGTTTGTAAGGGTGATGCCATCAAACAATACAAGGACTTACATAATGAGTATAGCCTATTAAGGTCCCAGATTTTCACATTCTCAAATTGCATCACATACTGTACCCCCTCCAGGAGGAACTCCAGTATCTACCTGAATTTTACCCTCTAGAAGCCAAACTGATCTTAGTGCCAATGGGGAAAGGCGGTATATCATAGTTTTATAGATCAGTGAAAACTAGTGCTTAAGACCTTTTGGTCCTTCTAGGGGCAACTTCGGAAACCAAACTATAAACATTAGACAATAATAAATGAAAAGAAGTCTTGGCAGCTCCATACACCCTGACCATTTCAGCCCAAACCTGGCAAATATGATATTGCCATAGATTATACTATACCCCAGATCAGCTGCATAAAATGAACCGTGCATACCCACCGGTATGCGACTGCATCAGATCTACAATAGGTACTTTACTACACGTAGCTTGGGAATGCCAGACATAGAACATTATTGGAGAAGAATCCAGTATTTCCTATCCACATCACATCACATCACTTGGGCACTCACTAGGTCTTGCACCCAAAGTGCATTTACAGGGGCTTATGGAGAAGCAAGGGGGGAACTGCACTAGCCTCACCCTTTTAGACCTTGGTTACCTAGGGCTAGCTGTACGACATTATGCGACTTGCACATTGCGTCACTTTACTACTCGCAAAATGCAATTTACATCAGTGTCTAAGACACTATTAGCGATTCCTAATGGCATCGCAAATTGCCTGCCTCATTAATAAAACATGGTACATTCCATTGTGACTCGCTATTAGGATGGGAAGCCCCTTTTTAATAAAGAGAGTTGCAAACGCTATTTTGCGAGTCACCGACTCGCAAAATAGCATTTTTGCATGCCAGTGCCCTTTTTTGCGGTCTCAAACGGGACAATTAACCGTTTGCGACTGCAAAAAAATGGTGGTACATCTGGCCCTAAATCACTAAGTGCGATATAGCCAAACACTGGAGATTCCACTCCCCCAAGTAACTAGAATGGAAACAGGGAATGGACCACAGTTGCACACTCGAGAAGGCTGTTTATACAGCCAGATGTTGCCCCTACGAACACAACAAAGTCTGGAAATTATGACCTCGCACACTTTAGTCTGATGCAAACTTTACACACAATTGTTATATACCCTAGAGGACTGATGGAGAAAGTCATGATGGTTCCACTGACAACATTAGCTTTCTGCACTGCAAATAAACACTTTAGCACTCAATCTCTTATCGTATTACACGTTACGATTACAGACGTTTGGATTACCTCACATGTAAATCATACAGTAATAACTTATGTCATCCATATATGCCATATTTGTTTTACTTGTCCTTCAAGAATTCAAAACAATAAAAATGATTAAAAGAAAAGAGATCAACAGCTATCTCTACAACCGTGGATGGTGCTTCATTAAGAAGAATGTCTTATGAACTCCTGATCAGAGAGAGTCGAACTCATACATCACTGAGATCTTTGGTGTTGAGCAACAACTGATACTGAACCATGTCACAATAGTAGATGAGGGTTTTGCATCCTTTTAATAAAATAATTCTGTAGAACTAGTCAGTCAGAACAAAGTAGTACATTACTGCAACTTATGCCGCTGTAACACACCTGTCTCACCTTATTGTTTGTTAAATACCCTTCCGGGTACATATTTATCTACTTATTGCTTTAGCTATTGAACTCATTGTATTAGTTTGTAAAGAAAATACTAAACTTCCCTATTTAACTTGTTGTACAATATTTGTGTTAGTAATAAACAAGATTGAAGTGATGCTTGTGATTTGTTTAACCATAGGCATTCAAACAGAGAAGCATCCCAACTCATAATTCGTTTGCATATCATGCCACCTCAGTTTGAAATCAGTCATATGCAAATTAGCCTTGACCCTGGCCCTCATGGGAACAGTACAGCCTGAACTGCCAGGCCAGGTCCTTATCGTAATGGGAAAAAAGCAGCCTAGGAACAGTTTCCTCCTGATAAGAACTCATCAACCAGACTTGGTTCCAGTAGGAGCTTGCGCATGGGACCCTTGCAATTAGTCTAACCACTGGCAATCAATCCGGGTAGCATCTAAACCCATTGGGGCAGATTTATGTTAACTGGCGCATCCCGAGGGATGCGCCAGTTAACATGCGCCACAGTGCGCCACAGCTACGCCACCCATGGTGCGCCGCATTTATGATGCGGCGCACCATGGGGCAAAAACGGCACAGATGCGTCACGCATCTGTGCCGTAAAAGTGACGCATTGCTGGAGTTGCGTCGCAAGCGCGACGCAGCTCCAGCAATGCTCTGTGGGGGCCTATTCTTTCAATGCTGCCTCAAGCCTTACGCCTGCTTCAAGCAGGCGCAGGGTTTTGACGCAGCATTGCCCTGAAAGTGACTGAGTGAAATCTCATAGATTTCACTCAGCCACTTTCAGGAGGCGTTCCTGCGCAGGAACGCCCCCCCTGCGCAGGAACGCCTCCTCATGGCGCAGTGCTGTACAACGTGACGCATCTCCTAGATGCGTCACGTTGTTAATAGGGCGCAGGGATGCGCCACGTTTCCGCGCCGTTGCGTCACGCAACGGCGGCGTAAACGTGGCGCAAGCCCTTCATAAATCTGCCCCATTGTTCTTTTGTTCACTGTGCTACCTCAGTTTGGACCCAACCATATGCAAATCAGCATTTACCCTACTCCTCATGGGAACAAGTTTTTGTATACTTCAGCGGGTCACCCTAAGAGGGATGGGTATACCTAGACATGGGTCCCATGCACATTGTTTTACTTGAACCAATCTATTCCTGGCTGATGAGCCCTTATCAGGCTGAAACCTGTCCTAGGTTGCTTGTGTTCTGAATCACGGAGGACCAGGCCTGGCTGTTCCCTTTGGAGCAGGGTTAAGACTGATTTTCATATGGCTGGATCCAAACTGTTGTGATAGTGTGTGCAAATAATGATTACATGGGATAGGGCCAGAGAAATTACCAGTGGCAGAGATTATTTCAAGCATTTTATCCATCACTATTTGCATACTTAAGTCTGAAGAAAGAACAGCCATAAAGTAAAATAATACCCCTCTCCTAAATTGATGGATACATTTTCTAAAGCAGCATTTTTTGCCACTGGTTGGTTTATTATAAGCAGCTTATGTTTGTTGGGATATTGTGTCTTTTTACATTGTAAAGATGGCGCACTAGTAAAAGCTCTAATGATATATCCCAGAGAAGTTTTCCAAAGAGATAGATACAAGATTTAATATTGCTTACCATTGTTTTGCGTAGGTTTGTGAGAGCCGTTGCTAATTCTTTCACATTTACTTCACCTTTCTAAAAGAAACAATGAGGAGGATGGATTATTGTAATGAAAAAGGTAATATAACACATATAAAAAAATAGATTCATACAACTATCATCCATCAGACAGTGAACAAGGACATCAGGATAACTGCAAAGCTGGAACGGAATTGCACAATGATTCCCTGAAAGATGCTCAATTAGGCAAAATAGCATGATACTCAAAATTCAGTGGTGGCTCAATTTTTCTGGATCGTGGAACAGGTGGAATTTTACAGACAGACTGGCCAGTGTGTTTATGCACTGTGACTGAATGCATCCAGGCCAGGAAGCCATGTTCAAATCTACTGATTTTATCTCAAAGGAGGTGCATGACCTGCCCATTAGAAAACCTGCAGCAGTGGCATGGGAATGGTTTTACTACAAAAAAGGAGGAAGGCTTCGCTGTGGGCAACTATATAGTTTGAGAATTTTGTGGATCTAAACTGATAATTATGTATCGGGAAAGCTTTTGTGCATTAGGTCTGAGATTGCCTGGTAAGAATGAGTCAGCCAATCGCATAAGTTAACATGTCAACATTTTGAAACAAGGAAGAGGGGATTTAAACAAATAAAATCGGGGGTCTTAATTTTTCACCTAATTGGCTTACAAAATTAGCAGTCTCCCGACTGAATCGGGTCAGTTGGCATGTATGCATATGTTGCATGTCCCAGCCTTACTCACTTTCAATGTCTCTGGCCTGAAGTCTAAAATCACCAGGAAGTTCTGTGCGGAATCATTTCAATTGCTTTCTGCACCTGTTTATTTCCAGCAGTCAATTCAAAGTGTGTGGAGAACGGAAGCTCTGTAAAGGCATTAATCTTGATAATTGGCATTTCAAACAATGTTGAAACAGAATATCAAAATTATTTAGCCTCATGCCAAAATATTCAGAAACCTACATCGAACTGCATCATCCACAAGGAGCTTTTGTGGATGATGGCAATGCCTCCTCCTGGGCGATCTTTTCTCAGGATCTTGTATCCATCGGGAATGGCAGTTGCGAGGTCGGGCGCAGCTGCCCAGTGGCCACCATTAAGTTGGAGTTGGGGGTGTTCAGCTAGAAGGCGGGAGCAGGAGTGGGAAGGATATGCTGGAGGGGCTGCCAGGACAGCAGCGGCAGGGAGAGTGAAACTGTAAAAGAGAGAGCAAAAGAGAAACAAGGGTGCATAAGAGAAAATAGAAAGCAAAAAGGGAAAGGGGAGAGCAAATGAGAAAAGATGGAGCAAAAGAGAAAAGAGAGAGCACAAGAGGAAATAGGGACCAAAAGGGAAAAGAGAGAGAACAAGAGAAAAGAGGAAGCAAAAGGCAAAAGAGAGAGCAAAAAAGAGAAAAGAGGGCACAGAAAAAAAGCGGAACAGTGGAAGAGCAGAGTGCTCTTCCACTGGACCACCAGGGATGAGGAGCAGGCATGAGCCTGCAGGTGGACAAGGGCCTCAAACCTACGGTAGAACGGAGAGTACAGGTCTCTCAGGGCAGCACTTAGTGTTGGAGCTGCGCGGGGTAGAGCAGCCACACTCATAGGGTGGGAAGTGTTTTAAAATAAAATGTTATTTTAATATTTTAAAAATTTGTTTTTAATATGTATATTTTGTAATTGGTTAGTTGGATTAGTATTTATTTTCTTTATGAAGTGAATGTGTATGTAATTTTTTTAATGTATTTAAAGTATCACATTTAATGTGTATTAATATACATTTTCGTGTCATGTTTGTGCGTAAATGTATAAGCAATAGATTTTTAAACATTTATTCAATCCTATTTTGCTTTTTGGGTAGGTTGTTTAGTTTGTAGAGCAGGGTCAGAAGTAATTTAAGTATATTTTTTAATGCTTTAAATTCATCAATTATATGTTAATGTGTGAAGTTGTTCATTAAATAGGCAAATTATCTACATATATTTTTGGGAACAATTCATAATTATTTCGGTCTTTTGTATAATTGTTGAATATATATTTAAAAATGCATTTTATTTATTTCTTTTAATTTTTGTTTGTGTTTGTTCTGTATTATAACTTATTATAATATGTTTTTGATTGTATATTTTTGTTAGTTTGTTTGATTTGTAGGTAAGGCTGTGGAAGTATTTTCAAATATATCTGTATTAATTCTTAATTGCAAATATTTATTATTAATTGGAAAAACTGTTTTACAATTATGTCATTTAAGTGATAAGTGATTTATATTGATTTTATACATTTTTGGTTATACCTATTTATTTTTACATTCATAAATACCTGTTTTAGGTAATTTGCATTTCCAATTATCATGCTTTTGTTATGTCTATTTATCTATATTTTTTACTTTTTTAAATGTATTATTATGTTGTGATTTCAAATGCTGCATTTTATTTACATTGATTCGTATTTATTTACGTATTTAATATATTGTGTATGTTTTGTTTTTAGCTGTGATCATTATTTAGGTCTTTATTTTACAATATGGGTATATGTATACTTTAATTCTCTAAATTTCTTTTATTTTTTTGATTTTGGAAAAGTAAATGTGATTATTTTAGAGATCTGCATTTTCTGTACAGCTGTTTAGGTGTGCATGCAAATAATAAATCTAATTCTTCCAAAATCCAACATTTTCCCCAATGTTGCTCAATTTAGAGTGGAAATAATATATTTGTAGAGGGAAATAATAACCCATCCCCCCTTAAGTGTCTAACAAGTTCCCCACTGTTACATACATTGGAGAGGGAATTTTAAATCTGACATCTCCAAAGTCCTACACTTTCCATGCTCTTTCTCAGGTTGTAGTGAACGTAGTAAATATAACCCCTACAAAGTCCAACATATTTACCAGTTGTTCAGTTTGGAGTGGGAATAGTAAATCTGACTACTACAAAATCCAACACTTTCCTTACTTTTGCTCAGTCAGGAGTGGGAACAGTAATTCTAACCGCTCCAATGTCCAACACTATCCCAACTGCTTCTCATGTTGTAAAAACCACTTGAAATCGTGTGTTTCAAGTGTTTGTCTCTCCTATTAAGTCACTAATTGGTACCTCTCTATCTATGGCAATAGTTTCTGAACGTTGGAAGACCTCATGGTCAAACCCTTTAAAAAAGCAAATCTCATCCCACGGAGGACAGTAATTATAGACCTATTTCACTACTCCTTGCTATTGCTAAGTTAGGTGAGACGTTTGTAGCTTATTGGCTTTCTAACTAGATGGAAAAGCATAATTTATTGTATGAGACTCAAATGACTTTTAGACAGCAATGTTGAACTTAGTCAGGCTTAGTGACTGTGCTGGACCAGGATAAAGCTAGACCTTGTCGCCACTTTTTACACAGTAGATCCTGCTTTTCAAATTAAGCGTTGAGAGTGAATGGGTAATATGCTGCTGCTCTCAGCTGGGTTGACAAATTTTTTGATGAATAGGAAAGAAATACTGAAATTACCTTCAATTTCTCCTATTCTATTTAATATGTATATGAGACCATTTGCAGCGGTATTCAAAAGAATTGTATATAAAAATATTTTATATTCAGATGACTCACAGATTTTTTTGGTAGTGAAAAATGTATGGGTAGAGCCTTCTGGGACTGAACTCTTCCAAGACAGAGGTGATTGCCTTTGGAAAAGTCAATCTCTGGCCCCAGTTGATGTGGCCTACCATTTTGTTGAGCCCTCCTATAGCATTAAAAAAAGTAAAAAGCTAAGGATTGCCAATGGCTAAACATCTGAGCTGTCTTACGCAAATAAGTGTGGTGGTCTCTTTCTTGTTTTTTACAACTTAGGCTACTTCATAAGTTCTTCCATTCAGCCTAAATAAGTGTACAGTGGTTGTGGCTACTGCAGCAATCAACTCCTTGTAAGCTTCAACAAGTGCAAAATGCTGTGAGAATGGCACTTTTTAGCATACCTAAATGGGAAAGTGTCTTTGGATTTGTAAATCCTCTCTTCTGGCTTTCATTGGAATGACTTACATAATGTAAAACTCTGTGACTTTGCCATAAGGCAGTTCACAGTACAGTTCAAAATGCTACGCAAAATCTGGTAAAAATAAAACTACTAGAAATCTACACTCAGATAATCGACTCCTTCTGCATGTGCAGACGGCGGACTATAAAAGAACTTGTGGCAGAACTTTTTTGGTGCTAGCTGCACAGCTGTGGAATTAATGTAAAATTTGTCTTCAAGCTCAGACCTGCTTGTTGTCCTTTTTAGAAAAGGTGTGAAAACATATCTGTTTACTTAATGAAGGGCAATAGAGATATCAGGGTATGTATCACTGAAATATTCAGGCGACAAGAAGCCTTAGGGAAAATGTTGGCACATAAAAATCACAAAATCCAATCAAATCAGTAATTCTGACTCCTCCAGTGTCCAACATTTTCCCTACTGCTGCTTATGATGCAAAGGACATCTTTTCCTAGTGTTGATTAAGTTGGACTGAGAGACATACATTTTCTTTTCTTGATGTATGTGCCTTATACCTTTGTTTGCATGGGGTTGCAAAAGTGTGTTTTTAATTGTATATTAAGGGCCTGATTTGGATGCGGTTAGGAAGGCCTCCTAATGGCATTTGCTCTGTTTAAATGTGTCTTTCCAACCGACTTGGAAACGTTTCAACAGACTGAGGATTTTGCGAGTTAGGCGTTAGGAATATACCAATCCAAACCCGTCTGCATTTGGAATGACCAAGCCATATGGAGCAGAATTGTACATCTTTACGGCCCGTGTTTCCAAATGACTGAGTATGTTGCTGGATTTGGACATCCCTTCCAAATCGTGCCGTCCGACTCGAATCGGCAGTCGGAATCAGACTTTGGGGGCCCACAGTGGGCCCCCCTGCACATGGAGCCTTCCCAATAAGGCCCTTGAGGGTACCCATGGGTACACTCTTACCAGCCATGCACAGTGTGGCAGGCAGGGGTTGCCCACTACAGGGTGCCCGATTCTTCCCAGCCACCCCTTTCTTCAATGGGAGCCTACTCATTTGGTCGGAACAAAGGCTCCCATTGAAGTCAATGGGAGTCCAACCAAATTGTATCTGGAAGCATCCGGATGCATCGTATTCGGCTGGTTGGACTCTCCAGATCCGATTCGTTTGGAATCCATTACCAAACCCATTCAGTTGGGAAGCTTTCCAAACTGCATCGGAATCAGGCCCTAAGTTGGAGTAACAATGGTAATTATTTTTTCTTGTTTTCAAGTTGTATGTATTTTTTATTTATGTTTTAGGATTTAATTAAAACAAGTACTTGTGATTATATTTTAAGTTTTTTATTAAAAGGTTTTTAAAAGTCTATTTGTGTTAGTAGTTATTGATTATGTATAGTATTTTAACTCTTATGATAGTATTTCATGTTTTTTACGTGATTTTGTTTTAAAAACTTTGAGGAATTTTAAATGAAGTTGTGCATTTTCTAATTTTTATGATTTAATAAGTATATTTTATAATTTAAATAATGTTTCTTTTTTAATTATATATCTATATATTATATATACACATACATATAGTTATACAGTTTATTATAATTTACTTTTATTAAATGATTTAATTAACCTTTAATTGAGTTTGGAGTGGGACTAGTATTCTGAACCCTGCCAAAGTCCAACATTTTCATAGCTGTTGCTCATTAAGGAGTGAGAATAGTAAACCTGAGCATCCAAAGTCCAATACTTTCCATTCTGTTGCTTAGATTGAATTTTGTTTGAAGTTACATATGTATTCATATGTTTAACTTAAATTTATGTTTACTTTTCTGTATTTTATATACATATATATTATATTTATATATATATATATATCAATTTGTTGTTAAATTTATTACTATTAGTAATTAATTATAAAAACGATTAAATATATACCTATCTGTTTTTTCGATATTTTGTCCACAGAATTATTGTAGTCAATATTATTGCACTTTACGTGGTAAATATTTAAAATTGATATTTGAGGATTGGCTAAAAATTGTGAAGATATAATATTCAGTTGGAAACTATAAAATATGTGGAACTGAGAAACCTACTATAAATCCACATAAACTTTGCAGCAGAATGGGATACTTTTATTCACAAAGCTCTGCTGCTGCTAGTTACCCTAAGACCAACCCAGATCACCACAGCACCCTTCAGGCAACATATATGAAGCAATGCCAAGTCCTATAAAACAGACTATTTTTGTATTAGATCATCTTAGGATATCAGAAACATATCATAGGTTCCCAGAATGATGTCACAGTAATAGAATACCTAGGGGGATATTCTCGAGCACGTGTGTTAATCATCACAAAATTTGCCTAACACAACTTTGCATATCACAGTCTATCGTGGGCAAATAACAGCGTCTTAACGTTGTATTCTCAACATGGCGGCACCATGCAATAGTTCCACGATAACATGCCAAATGATCGCATTAAAGCGAACGTGATGCAGAAAAAACGAACGCAAAAAAAGTTGCGATGTCCCAAATTCAGATGCCTCATGCGGGAAAATGCACCATAAAAGCAGTCAAAAATAAAATACATAAATAAACTGTGTGGTCTCTAGCTGTTCCTGCGCAGTGTGTGAGAAGTGCAGGTGCTGGGGTACAGAGCTGATGATGGCATCCAATACACGTGTGAGGAACTTGGATAGGGCTGGCTGTGTGACTCCTCCGATTCTGGCAGTTGTTGTTCCGATGGTACCAGAGGCCAACAAGCACAGCACAGCCATCGGCTTTGTCTGTGAGAGATGTTGGTTTTCCGCTGTGTTGGTACCACCAGCCTATGGGCAATGAGGGTCAGGATGCAGAGCTTGGTTGTCCTTTTGGGACTGTAGTGGGCAATGTTATCCTCTGGTGTTGAGTTTGTGGGGCTGGTGCGTTTTCCGAAGTTCCGCAAGACTAACATTTTTTGGCCCTCTAGATGAAGTTTTACGACTTCCCACAGGCAGAATGAATGAGCGATTTTATGTGCTGGCCTGAGAGTAAATGGCCTCTAAGGCATGACCCCCCTGAAGCTTTATCTAAACACTAGGGTTGAACAGATTGCCTAAGCAATGTTTCTACTTAGAAGTGTAGAGAGGTTAAAAGAAAAGAATTCTGACTTACATTGTTTATGTAACAGCATAGGAAATTCATAAGACTTTTTATGAAGGCACGGGTATCTTTAGTCTGAAATAGAATTGAAGGTACAAAGTGAAAAACAAGCATTATATTTTACAAAATTGATGATGACAAAATTGATGATGACTTTTGCATTGACCCCAAACATAGTTCAGTTCAGATAAAAATGCTCACCAGATGGATCAACCTAATTTAACTTCAACTGAAAATCGTCTAGTTTCTTTAGGAAATCTTGACTACATAGGAGATTGCAACAGCTGAATTTATATTAACGTTGAAATAGAATTAAGGGAGAAGTTCAGCCCGTAACTTACCCTCTACCTTTAAGGTTTCTTCCAGAAATCCGTGGATTTTCAGTTACCTGTGAGCTCGGAATAAGTCCCAAAGAACCACAAAAAACATTTCACAGGCAAACCGTTAATTATGCACATATTTTTATAGTCCTTTCAAATTCATTTGCCACTAGTTAAGTGCTTACTCCTATCAGTCCTCATCAATTTAGACTTGTTCAACATCTGCTGACACCAGATAAATAATATACACTTTGGAAGACTCAACTCGAGTGTGACCCCACTCCCACCCAGACCTTCAAGATGCTACAGGAATTTGTTTAATCCCTCTTGTTTGGTTGAGAAGATTGGTCACGATTCTCACAAAACTCAATTAAAAAGCAACCTACACATATTTTGTCACAAAGTGGTACCGTTTTTGCCTTTGGCAGCTTTCGCCTGCCAGTTAGACTCCTCAATCTTACTCTTGAGCTATAATGAGGATCTGGAAGATTCTGTCTGCACTTGGGGTGGGTGGTGGTGAACACCACCGAAAGCTTGTCAAAAAAGGAGTTTTTTTAATGGTTTATTCATGAGCATGCAGGAAGCAATGTTAGCTGATTTGGCGTTTTGCAGTTTTTTATTTTTACTCCGAGGTCCAGGGAGATGAAATTCTCACTCATGTGGCTGTATCTGTCGCCTCCATGAATCTTTCCATGCATAAAATCACGTGCTTTCTCTCCGTTTTATGTCTGGCCAGAGGCAACTTTAGCTGTTTTGCGAGACTATGATTTTATAAAAAATCATAAATAGAAAAAAAACAAGTATATTCATAGGATGTGGGGTTAAGTCCAGAGCTGCTAATTGTGGAACTGGGGAACCAGGTCTTAGTCTTGGCATGGCCGCAACACCCTGTGATTCTGGGCAAATCACTTAATCTCCCAGCGCCTTAAAACAAAATTGTGTGACCCTGTGTAATGTAACTGGTGCTCATTTAAAGCGCTCTGATACCTTTGAATCGAGTTGGTGCTATGTAAAACTGTAAAACAAAAACATAGAGTGGCTTTCGGTTGGTGGTCTTCTCCATTGGTCTGTTCAGCTGCCATTCACATTTTGCTACCACCCACCACCGCATACAAATTAGTGTAGTAGGTCAGTCCACTTCAGCCATTGGCTCTACTCACTGTGAGCAACTGAATTTTCAACTACATATGTACTTGTCAATTTAAAAAGAAGTCCACTGTGACAGGGCTGATGGGCTAATCTCTGTATATATTTTTTTATTTACGTTCTCTTTTTTTGCTTTGTCAGTGTTTACTTTTTGATATTTGCAGCATCACCCTGTAATGCAAACTGATGTTCTAAGGATCATGTCTTGGTTGCTCTGTGAGTACACCTACCAGTAGTGCTCAACTTGAACCCGTGGTTTCCGATGCTAGGCACTGACACTTAATCATCAACAACGGCGCTTATAGCGTGAACTCAACCCAAAGGAATTGGAGTGCTTTTCATGAGCACCAGTTAGGGACACGTTTATTTTCGGTAGGCACCAGGAGATTAAGTGATTTGCATAGAAACAAAGGATGATGTGCTGACGCCGAGACTCAAACCTGGTTCCCCAGCTTCAAAGTCGGCAGGTCTGGCCTTCCGTCACATCCTTTCCTCACTTGTAGGGTGTCATGGTTAGTAGTTGGATCTGTTTTAGGCGGCGCTAACAGGAGAAATGGGCTATTGCATGCTGCCTCCTGACAAGAGCAAAGGCACTTATTATTTTTACAAATTAACCACCGCTAACAGCATGATTTCAACTATAGATACCTTACAAAAATGGCACCTGAAACCTGATATGAATGAATAGCCTTAAACCCACGTTTAAATGGCTGCTCTAAACACAGCTGAACTCCTGTTATCAGGGGAGACACTGGAGGGGCGTGGCTTGCGCGACGTCTGGGATGGCAGCTTGACAGCGGAGCTCATGCGTCAACCGCCGCTTCCTCACACTTTTCGGGGGTTGCATTGGGGAACAAATGCTGTAAAGCCCACATTTGGACATTGGAACATGAGGTGAGCCTGGCGCTTCGTGTTTTAGCGCAATACAATGGCTTTCCAGGGCTAAATTCGGTGCAAATCGCTTTTTCAGATTCCGGCTGCCATTTTGACTCGCGTTTTCACACGATTTTCCCTTCAGCTGCATTGCTCTATGGATGGCTTCTCCCCTTCAACACTTTTCATGGCTGGCATTTTTATTGCAGTACTTTTCTATTTTTGGGCTCTACTTCCCTACAAATGCTGCCTATATGGTTTTTTCTGCGCTTTTTCTCCTCAGTATGACGTCTGACTGATTTTACCGCCATTTTTAATACATTTTTCATGTTTTTCCTCATGTCATCTAACTGGAGCTCTGGACATCCTTCTGTGCAGTGAAGAATTGATAATTTGAGCCCCTTTTTAACGTTATTTTTACTTCTATATGGGGAAAGTGCGCAGTCTTAAATTCTCTGCATCTCTGCAGCAAAAAAATCAATTATATGCTCAGACTCTGACTCCACAATTCAAGATATGGAAGATAATCCTGCTCCAAGAATTGATTTGCAACATGGAACATCTCCCAAAATGAATACTGCCAGCAAGCTTCCAACAACGACAGCAGATACCGAAAGTCTAAAGAAAGATCCACCCTGTCCGACCTCTACTTCTTCCTCATCATCTATGGATCTCATAATGGAAGAAATACGTGCCCTCAAGCCATTTATGGAGATGACCACTAAAACTTTACAAACTATGCATGATAAATGGTCCTCGCTGGATTCTCGTGTTCTCATCCTAGAACAATCAACAGAATCTCGTCATACTTCCTGCTCTAGTATTTCTTCGATGGAAGTGGATATTCTTCAACTCAAACGTCACGCGGAGGATTTGGAAAATCAAAACTGCAGAAACAACCTTCGTCTTTATAGTCTTCCAGAACTTTCGGAGGGGTCAAATCCTAATGCCTTCTTTCAAACTTTTCTCCCAAAGATTCTGGACTTACCGGCCTCATTTACCATCAACATCCCAAGAGCCAATAGACTGGGTCCTAAAGTGTCTAACAATCCTCGAGATGTCATCATGTTGTTTCTGCAAAATGCCGATCTTCTATAGGTTCTCTCAGCGGCCAAAGTTAAAAGCAAATTATATGGGAGGGTCATCGCCTATATCTGTCACAGGGCGTAGCTAAAACAACAGCTGATCGTCGGAAAAAGTTTCTGGACATGCGTCCTCAATTACGAGCTCTCTACGCTAAATATGGCTTGCTTCACCCCTGTCTCTTCACGGTTACTTACAAAGACAAAACCACCACGTTTGAAGATCCAGTGGCTCTACAAGAGTTCTTTCGTCATCAAGGAGCAGATGCAATGGACGCCTCTGGAATTGGTTAATTGCTTAACTGGTTTTTATAATGGTTTAACTGGTTTTCCATAGCGTTGGTAATATGGTTATGTTCTCTGTCTTGTTGATCTTTAAATGCCGTTCTTTTGTATGCATATACCTCTTTTTTCTCATGTTCCCTTCTCTTATTTACTACCCTCATTTCTCTTTTTACAGATGTCATTGTCTTCCTTCCTTACCCGATGTGCCCCTTGTGTTTCGTATGTTCCAGATGTTTTGTAGCCGCTGTTTGTTGCGCTCTCCTTGTCCGCCGTCGTGGTCTTTTGGCGTCACCACCCTGATTTTTCGTTTGTTCTCGTAAGTATGTTTTTCAGTCGTCTGTATTTGACATGTACTGTCTTCTTGTTTCTTATCCTTTTTTCTTATTTCTATACCTTATTGCTCTTTTCTCTTTCTTCTTCTCTTTACCTTCATCTTCTCTTTTCTTTTACTCTATCATTCTCTTCATTATTTTATTCCTTTATATTCTTTCTTGGTTGCTCTCGTGAGCTTAATTTACTTATTCATATTTGCTTATTGACTTGAATTCCGAGTTACTACATGGAATGTTAAAGGTTTGAATAATCCAATTAAAAGGCATTGGGTATTGTCTCATCTTGCTAAGCTCAAGACTGATGTTGCCCTGATTCAAGAACCCCACCTTTCAGATAATGACGCCTCTAAGCTTAAAAGATGTTAGGTGAGTCATGTATGTAACTCCCCTGCTATGGGCAAGAAAAATGGTGTTGTGATTTTATGCCATCAAAAATTGAATGTTTCTCTTATTTCTCATGAATTTGATGATAATGGCAGCTGGGTGATTGTTAAATTACTTATAGATAAGATTCCTATTGTTATTTTCAATGTTTATGCCCCTACTGGTGTTGATAAATCTTTCTGGCCTTCCATCTCTGAACAACTGTATTCAGGTAATGATGATTATCTTATTCTTGGAGGTGATTGTAATCAAGTCCTTGATCCTATCCTTGATCGTAATTCTAAAGTTAAATTTTGTACATCCAAAATGCACACGCAATTTACTAATTCTATACATCATAAAGCTTTAGTCGATATTTGGAGACTATGTCATCCTGACCTTAGAGAATACAGTTTCTATTCCCCTTCCCATCATTCAAATCTCGCATAGATTACCTTTTCCTTAGTAAATCACTAGCTCAACACGACACTTCCTCTGACATTGGGTCCATTTTAATTTCAGACCATGCTCCTGTACATGTGGCTATCGATCTTATTCCCTTCTCACCTCATCCGGGTCGATGGAGATTTAATAACTCCCTTCTCCTTGATTCCAATTTTTGTACTAAATTCACTGACTTTGCTACTGAATTTTTTCTGATTAATCATACCCCAGATTCTTCCTTTGTTATAGTGTGGAATTCTTTTAAGTCAGCTGCTCGAGGTTTTATTATTAATTTTGTATCACAGAGGAAAAAATCCTTGGAGGCTAAATCGACCCTACTCCTTAATAAAATAAAACTCCTTGAGAACACGTATTATCACTCCAACACTGAAGTTTCCCTCAAAGAACTTATTGTTGCCAAAATTACATTAAATAAATTAACTACAGACGCGGCCTCCAATTACTTGTTAAAATGTAGTTCCCCCTATTATGGAGGGCAGAATAAAATGGGGAAACTGCTTGCCAATTATTTGAAGATACGGAAAGAGAGAACTAAAACTGATTCTGTTCAAAGTCCTACTGGTGATGCTTTATTCAAAGACAAAGACATTCTTCATGAGTTTGTCAATTTTTATCAAAACCTTTACACCCCTGAATCCATCCCAAATTCGACGGATCGCCTGTCCTATTTTCAATCTATTCCTTCCCCTCCTTCTACTCACGTTGATTTTACCTCCTTGGATTTGGACATCTCTCTCAATGAAATTTCTCACGCTGTCTCAGTTTTATGCCAGGGAAAAACGCCTGGCCCCGATGGATTTACCATTGAATTTTACAGTGACTTTGCTTCATTTCTTTTACCAAATTTACTTCTTTTGTTTCAATCTTTTCTAAAAAACCGGTTCCTCTCGAGGCTCATTTCAAGAAGCCATGATTTGTTTAATCCCTAAAGATGGCAAGGATCATACTCTTTTGTCATTCTATCCGAAGACGGTTGACGGCTTTACGGAATCCCGGTCACAAAGATTCTTTGCAACATCATGCAGATTCTCACCCTATAAATATGGCTACCTTTAATCCTTGGATACGCTTTTATCTATAATTAACGTTTATCTTCACGTCTTCTAAGATTCTCACCCCATAAAGATGGCTACTTCTAATCTTGGGATACGTTTTTATCCATAATCAACGTTTATCGTCACGTCTTCTAAGGTTGTCACTTCCATTGGTCTAACCAGCATTTCAGCCGTTGGGAATTTGCTCCTCTTAATACTACAGTATCTGTAATGCCATCACGCATGAGTTATTATCATCTTATCCAAGATACCCTTCTCTGGTGATCCCTTAAAAACCCATTCGAAAAACAAGTGGCTAAAGAGGAAAATAAGTACATATTACAGAAACGCCATATTCACCTTTGTGAGATTTAAATGTTGTCTATAAAAGTATTATTGCAAATGACGGTCTCCTGATGAAGGCAATAGCCGAAACGTGCGTAGTGTTCCAACCCACCGCTTTGCCTACTTCAAAAGTCCCCAATATTCATCTTGTCATTTGATAATAACCTGTGTCTTTTTTGTCTTTGTGTCTCTTTTCTTTTTGTAAATATTGCTCACCATATGTATATGAAATATCAGCAATATCTTGAATCAATTATAACTGTAAAAATATATATGATATAGACCAAAAAAGATAAAAAATAGAAATAAAACTGACTATATTTTTATATAAATTACATCTTTTGATATTTATTATTGTTATTTCACATTATGATGTACACTTTATTGTTCTGAATTTCTACCCCATAGGAGATGGCATACACTATATAACTTGTTTACTACAGCTTTCTTTCTCAAATGATTGTTACACCCAACTTGTAGTGAAAGCATCATTAGTAGCTGTCCCCTATTTTTTCCAAAAAGGCTCATACTCTTTGCAAAAACTACCAACCTATTTCTTTGGTTAACACAGACAATACAATTTTTGTCAAGATTTTGGCTCTCAGAATGGATGCACTGTTACCTGACTTAATTGGCCCAGAACAATCAGGTTTTGTCATGGGTAGACTTTCTTCTGACAATTCTTGTGTCTTTTTTATTGTCCTAAGTAAAGCTTCTTTGCTTAATCATCCTTTGACCGCCATATCTCTTGCTGCAGAAAAATAATTCAATAGGATTAGTTGGGACTTTATGTTTCATGCTTTGCAATGGGCTGGTTCCCCACCTAAATTCATTACTCTTATTTCTTTGCTTTATTCTGGTTCCCGTGCCTCTATCTTTGCTAATGGTATGGTCTCAGATTACTTCTCCTTGCACAGAGGTGTTAAGCAAGGTTGCCCACTATCTCCTTTATTATTTGTTTTGGCCCTGGAACCTTTTTCGACCAAATTTCGACTGGATGATAATATTTCTGGGTTCCATTTTGGTTCTCAACAAGTTAAGCTTTCTGTTTATGCCGACGATATCCTTTTATATTGTTCTAACCCTCAATCTTCTCTTCCTTTCTTCCTTCAACAGGTCACTTCTTTTTCTCAGGTTTTTGGCTACCGACTTAGTGTAGATAAATGTGAGATTCTCCCCTTAAACACCTTATGTCAAAAACATCTTTTTAAGCCTTCTGGCTTCTCTTGGCAACCCTCTAAGATTAAATATCTAGGAATTTGGTTTGCTCCTCTTTTGTCGGATACTTTGAAAATAATTTTTGATTCTATACTTAAAAAACTTGATTCAGCTATATCCCGCTGGAATCCTCTCTTCCTTTCCTGGTGGGGTCGCCTTGATTCTATCAAAATGATGTTGTCACCGATTGTACTATATACAATTTCTATGATACCTGCCCATTTTCCTGGTTATTACTTTAAGAGAATTGACGCTACTCTACAAAAATGTCTGTGGAAAGGCAAACGTTCTCGCATATCTCTGACATCTTTGAAGAAAGATAAACCCTATGGCGGTCTTCGTTTTCCTGACTTTTCAACTTATCATTGCGCTTTCTCATTGAAACAAGCTGCCCGTTGGATTACCACTGACCTTTCATTCTACCCCCCTTTATGGCTAAAAATAGAATCTTCCTTTTTCTCTCCCTTTGACTTTCAGGAAATTCTTTCTTTTTCTACCAAATTGACCTCTCTTCGACACCCTGTTATCTCACATTCTCGTACTTTACTTTTACCTTTTTTATCCTCCTCTTATCGACCTCTTCATTCCATTGATCTCCAACCTATTTGGCATAACAAACATATTTAAATTCGTAATCGCACTATTTACTGGAAGTCCTGGCATTCCAAAGGTATAAGGTAGATTTCTCAACTTCTTTCTCACAATCAACCTCTTCCCTTCTCGGAACTTAGGTCTCAATTCTCCCTTCCCCTATCTTCGCGTACACAATACGACTTGCTTTGTCCTGTCCTAGTTCAATATATCCAATCTTTACCCTTGTCAACTGCTATTCCCGTCTCTTCTCAATCTATTTCTTCTGCGTTAGATCAATCTCCATCTGCTTCTTTTCTTTATAAGTCCTTTCAATCTCTCTTAGATAGGCCTAAAACTAAAACTGAATTAACCTGGGAAAAAGACTTATCTCAAGATTGGTCAATTCCTCTCTTGGACAAAATATGGTTTAAGATTCATAAGACCTCCAGAGCTGCCAACACCACTCAAACCCTTTTTTTTAATTTATAATCAGATTCTATTTAGTCCACTAATTTTGTCTACCTTCTCACCAGATACCCCTTCCACTTGTTGGTCTTGCGCACACCCTTCTGCAGATTTAAAGCACATGCTTTTTGAATGTCCCCCCATCTCCCAGTTCTGGAAACGCGTTTGGTCCCAAATTCAATTAATTTTCCATGTCCAAATTCCCTTCTCCATCAATCTTGCCTTTCTAGGTACTCTCTCCCCTATATGGCCTCAATATTCAAAAAACACTAAGCTCCTTGACCTCTTAATTGCTATTGCATTCCACCTCATTACCTCTAACTGGAAAGATGCGAAGAATGTCACCTTTCGCTCTTGGTGGAACGCGGTTTGTTTTCACCATCGACTAGACACAAATTATGTCACTCCCATCTCCTCAGAAATCAAAAGAGATCACCTGTGGCTACCTTTATCTAATTATCTAACACTAATTACTTCCCCGCCCACCTCATCCACATCCCACTTTGATGATGTACGTAAGCCACCTTGAATTTCCTCCCATTGCCTTTTTTATCATTACCTTAATTAATTGACATTTTTTATCTTTTTGATATAAGGTTGATTCTTTTTCTCTTTTGCTTGGTTATGCTTAGGATGTTGCTTTCTCTTTGTAAAAATGTTTTGACTGATTTTCTTCTTTGTCTCTTTATACTTTATTAAGTTTGTTACTAATTATGTTTTTATCATCATTTTGTAAGATTGTAACATTTACCTGTTTTCTTCATTTATGTTCCTGTTTTTTGATCTCAATAAACTCAAACTTTAAAAAAAAAGGAGAGACACTGGAGGACAGAGAGGGAGCAAACAGTAGCAGAACATTTTCAATCACCTCAAACAAGTAAACGACTACTGCCATACTTTAATGCTCTCTGGATGTTTTAGACTTAAGGGAAGTGAAACTGTGCTTGAAGGTAGATTTTGCTCTATGTGCATAATACAGTGCTGCAGGTACATCAGTAAACCCTACTGACCTTACCTATGAGTGCCTACCAAGATTATAAGGCCTCAAACAAGACATCTATCTTAGCAGCCTCATCATAAGAGGCGAACTCTGCCTATTAAGGTGAGTGGGTGAGACTTGAGTGGGGAGACATATCCACATTAAAAAGTCCAAAAAGTCCAAAAAAGACTCCATTGACATTGTTCTTTCTGTTCTTGATTAAAAGCTTACATCACACACACAGAAATGTTGCATTTCCCAATGCCCTCCTGGTAGCTTGCTGTACCTTATTGATTACCAACACTCAGGGCCACGGGAATTATGCAGCAGGGGAACACTAAATTATGCAGCAGGGTTCACTAAAATATGCATAAAGAAAAGGCAACTTGTGCAGCATATTGTGGCACATTTTTTGATATTATTATTTTGTAATTTTTTACACATGGTAATGACTTCTAGTGAAACATTTTGCTTCATCAGCGCCAGTTTATAAACCAAATACATAAATAAGCAAATTAAAGATGACCAGTTAATCTTTGTAACAGATGTTCCACTTTGCATGAACATCCGTTGCAACGTTTTTAGTAACTTTTAATCCGTTTGAGCTAGAAATATTTTTTGTTAAAATCTGCAGTTTATGCACTAGAAGATGGATTATGTGGCAACTGCTGGAAATCCATATTATTGCGAAAAACGTTGTGGCTGCACAAATGCATAATTCCAGTGACCCTGGCAATAATTTGCTGTTATTCATATAACTAGTTTGTTTTGCCATCTCCTGATGACACTTTTATTGCACGAAATGAAGTGTTAAAACCACATATTTTACATGCACCGGTGAATTGTGGAAAATATTCCACAGTTCGATTTGAAACATAAGTTTCATGATCATAATTCCAGCCCCATAACCGTTTGTAGAGCGTGCCCATTGTCACAATAACTAGCGTTATGATGCAATGAAAGATCACAATATATATCCGATTTAACTAAATTATGCAGCAGAAAAGTAATATGCTGCCTTTTGCAGCACATTGTATTGCAATATTGTCTTGATCTAAAGAAATAGAAACGCGTTTAGTTGAAAAGTAAAAAAAAAATGCAACATATAGCTGTTTAACTAACTAATTCAACCAAACTGTTTCTGCTGTAGGTCAGTCCTATTCGGGCTTGTGTTTATTTCTTGAATGCAATAACATGCATACATTTGTACATCTATTCATACTTGCAAACTGTAGTGTGGCACTCAAAATCAGTTACAAACGTTAAAATATTGGAACAAGGTTTGTACATAAATATCAATAGCATACACATACTTTTCAGTTATTATTTCAAAAGTGGAATCATATATGTACGAGAGCATCTAAAAGAAGCGATGTATTTACCAGAGCCTTTGCGTAGCATGTTGCAACGTCGGGCGTATACGGGGTAAAAGTAGCTAAAATACAGACAAAAATAAAATAATTAGAGACTATGGGTAAAGGAATCCAAACGTTTTAAATTACATGCGGCCATTTAGTAACTTCGTAGTTGCCTTGCTCTCTTCCTATTTGTAGTAAAACACAATTTTCCATGGTGAAAGCTAATACATCTGTAATTCCATTTACGTTGCTTCAACTGCGTCACTTAGGAGTTGCATTGGAGCCTGCCCTCCCCTTCTTTCTCTCTTCCTCCAAGAGCTATGGTTCCATTAGATGAGTAAATTCCAAAGAGAAACATTTTGGTTTGATTTCTAAATACCAGAGTACCCCGTGGCTTATGACCAGTGAGAGCAGAAATGTCTGGAATAGCCCTGGGCTTCAAAGTAAAAGAATACTTTCTATAGCAATGTCCTCAACCCTGTATTCATCAAAATGTATTTGCAATTTATAGGACATCTCCTGTTGAGCAAATAATGCTCAACAGTGAAATATTTCTTTTGTGATATTTATCAGTCGGTTGACTGTTAATTTAGCCTGATACGAACCAACATACGCTTCTTTTTATGTTGATCCTAGGCAGCGCTTGCGCTGTCACTTCGAGACATGCTTTATCAGTCTGTGGGGTTACAGAAACCCACTGCTTTAAATTTGTTCGTTTCAGTGTCCTTTAAAAATCCTAGCATCCAAGTGGGTATTTTCCCTATTCATCCCTCCTTTTTCATTGTTTATTCCCTCCCATGGGGCAAGCATCTTTTTCTTGAAGCATTCCACTTGTCACATAATAGTTACTTACCCAGGGACTATTTTGTTAAACCTGAAAGAGCATTTCACACTGTGTCCCTATTTTGACTAGCTCTTGTGTTTGTTTCTTAAACCATCCCCTCCAACCAGTCCCTGACAATCTCCCTCCCTTTGCACAGGCTCTGGTTCCCTCCCTATTCTTTCTATCAAGTTTTTGTAGAACTCAGGGGAGGAGAAGTATTGAAGGAGAGGGCAGAACTCACTAACATAATATAGTGAAGAAAAACTCATTATTGTGAAAGAACAGAATTTCTTCCCATCTATTTGTATATGGGTATTTGGGTAATATGTCACAGGAAGCAGAAACATCAATATTATAAGGAAAGGGGAGAGGAAAACGGATAAGGTGGTAATGCTTACATTTCTTCACTTCTAAAAGGTATCCAGAAGAATTGGAAAACCTTTTGAAAATTTCCCTTTACGCAAAGATATTTCTCATTATCCATTATACATAGTATGCAAGAGCTTTGAATTATGCATGTGAAAATGTTGTGCAGGTGTGCAAGAGCACTTTTTGTCTATCCACTTAAAAAAAAAAGCTTTCGGTTTGGAAAAACCTATTGCTTTAAACGCCCAACAATTTGAGGGGTATTCTTTCACATCGTCATCCTGGTTACCCGTAGTGGCTCGTGGAGTGAGTGCTGCGGGCGGTGAGGCGGGGCAGGGAGGAGCAGGGTGGGGGGTAGTAAACTACGCAATGAAATTTGTTTTATTTATTTATTTGTTTACTTACCTCTATTTGGCCGTATACTGTAGTTTACTACCCCCACCCTGCTCCTCCCCTGCCCCACACCACAATCCGCATCACTCTACGAGCCGCTACTGCTGCTTACGTATTTACTCCTGCTCTATATGTTTCCAACTTCAGAAGATGCTGAGAAAAACATTTGTGGATACCAATAAGCAATTATGTTTATGGTTGCTCACTAACATTCAGGAAATATCTAGTTCCGTCGCTTGGGAAGGTATTCAGTCAGAATATTGAGTTGGAAATGTCGACTTACACAAATTTGAGTTGGAAATATTGTGACACAGATATATCGACAGCAAGAATATCGTGGTCCAGAATTAAGGCAGGAAATATTGCTTTAAAAAAAATAGAAGTCATTAATATCATTTTAAAAAATATAGTTGTTTAAAATATCGATTTTTTGATTAGTGTTATGTATTTTAGTTTATAATTTACATTTTTGTGATGTATGTTTTTTTGTGTAAATATTGTTTATGTGTTTTAATATATGTGTTACATTTTTAGTAGCTATCAATTTTATTTTAATTACATTTTGCCTTTTTTAGTTCAGATTAATAAATTAGTTGGTAATTTAACTTGATTGAAAATTAATAATAGAAATTGTGTAATTAATTTTAGGCACTGGTTGTGGGGTTTATAGGGGTAAAGTGTGGGAAGTAATTTATGTTTAATTAATTAATAAATAGTTGTTGATTTATATTAGTTAATTGATTGTAAATTAATTATGGAAATCGTGTGATTAATTATAGTTGCAGGCTGTAGGGTTAATACGGGTAAACGTGGGAAGTAATTTTAGTTTAATTAATAATTAGTTCTCAATTAATATTGATTAATTAATTGAATATGAAATATGGAAATTGTGTAAATAATTTTGGGCGTGGGTTGTAGGGTTTATAGGGGTAAAAGGTGAGATGTAATTTATATTCTATTAATTAATAATTAGCTGATCATTTATCTTAATTAATTAATTGATAATTAATTGGGGTACTTATTTATATTTTTTGTGTGTGGGTTTTACTTTTATAGGGGTAAAGCTTGGGTAGTAAATTAATTTTACTTACTTTATAATTAGTTGTTAAATACTATTTGTTTTCTAAATTAAAATAGGTTTTAATTGTGTAATTAATTATCTTACAGGTTAATGTTAGCTATGGTTTGTGGGGATTATAGGGGTAAAGTGTGGGAAGTTTATTCATTTTTAAGAGTTTTAATTTGTTTTTTCATTAGTAATATTTCTTTAATTGGTAAATATTTATGTTAATTATGTAAGTAAATTTATTTAAGGTTTAGATGTGGGTTGTGAATTGTGTGGTATTATAGGGTAGGAAATAATAAAGTGAATATATGTAATAATACATGTTTTTGATTCTGAATAATTTCTAATTAAACATGTATTTGTTTGAAATTATTTTATTTTTTTATTTAATGTAATATTAGTAGGTACTTTTCATATGTGTTTAACATAATAATATATTTTTTTAATTTTATGGTATTAAATATATGTGTAATTAATTTTTTTACATATTTACTCTTTCTTATTTATTTTATTTTTTAAATATTTTGTTGCTGGTATTATTTTGTTTGTTTTTAATTTTCAACCGACTGGAGCGAGAATATTAATTGCTACCCTTCCGCAATCCAACACTTTCCCTACTGTTAAAATTATTGGAGTGGAAATAGTACTTTATCCCTCCACAATCCAACACTTTCCCTACTGTTGCACTCATTGCCATGGGAATAGTAATTATTGCCCCTCCGCTATCTAACACTTGCCCTACTGTTGCACTGACTGGAGTGGTAAATTTTAGTTTAAAGATTTTTAAATAGTTTAATGTATTCATTTTTGATAGAATAGATTTTTTTAATAGATTTGATGTTATTGATAGAAATATATTTGTAAACTTTTATATACATTTAAAATTATAAAACAAATTAAAATTATTAGTTTATAAATTGTTTTAAAGTAAATGTACATATATATATATATATACATATATATATATATATATATATATATATATATATATATATATATATATATATATATATATATATATATATATATATATATATATATATATATATATATATATGATAAATATGTAATTATGGATGTGTGGTTTATTATTTTAATTAAGTGTATGTGATATATGTGTTAAAATTTATAATAAATCTACTTTATTTTTTATTAATTTTATTATTTACAATATAAGATTTATTTTTTTATTATATATACATATGTATATATATATATATATATATATATATATATGTATATGTATATGTATATGCATATGTATATGTATATATATATATATATAAAAGTAGATATTTTGTACAACTATATTTTTAACATCTATATTTTCCCCCCAATATTTATGTACTTACCTGTTTAAGTATAGGGAGTCGTTTTTTGCATCCTATATTTTTTCATCAATATTTTTTTATATCTATATTTTTTACATCATATTAAAACCATTATTCTATTTCAGGAGGGGGACAAAGCCTCAAATGACTATGGGGGTCATAATGATAGCGGTCAGACTTTTGTCCGATTGCCATCATTGCAGGGATTGGGACCACCCGCCATGCATGCAGCGGTCCTGCTCTCTAAAGTAGGATGCGACCGCCACCATGGCGGTCACAATTTGCATTTTATTATTGCAGCTGGTGCTGCTGACTGCAGCACCCGCCGCAATGTTAAAAATGTATGTTGTGCATTTCACTGCACTATGTGGCAGGCACTACACGGTTCCCACCTCTTAGTGCAGTGAAATGTAAGGTGGTACCATGGGTACACACTAGTGCACAAGCATGACCCCCTAACACAAGGGGGGCACGCGACAGGCCCCCGAAACCAATCCTCATCAGCCTTTCAATGGCAGTTTAACTGCTACGGAAATGCTGGCTGCGGCCTTCATCCTAATCTGGCGGATGCTGCCTGATATACATCTCCACCATTTTACTGATGCTGACTGCTCCGCCAGGCAGTTGGATTGATTGCCTGTGGTGGATCCGTGGCGGGCGGTCTTTGCTCCCACCACGGTCTCAGACAGATTCCCCCCACCATCGTAATGTGGCGGGGAAAATTGCTTTCCGATGGTGTTGCTTGTGGAGCACTGGTGAACTTCAGAAGGTCCAAGCATTTGCCAATCGAGGGCACATTGAACACAAATGTTCCCTGCCCCTTAGAAGAGCCCTACTCTGCAAAGGAGTCTCAGAGCGGTATATATATGTGTAGGTCTGACATGTGCAATGGTGAGATAAATTCTTCAATTTATTAATGAAAACGTGTCCCTGTGCAAAAGTGATCTCACCCATATTATTAGGCAGCAATTGAGTAAATTCCACTCAGCGAGCAGAAAAATGGAATCTTCGAGGATAGGGTCTCCCTAGAAGACTTTAAATCATTGACACATTAAAGAGTTTGTAGGTATTCTCACCCCGTCAATCTTGAACATAAGGAGAGATGTTGACCTGTCAAGAGTAAGAATCAAACATTTTCCCGAATGTGAAGGACCACTTCTGAAATTCCTAAGGGTGTGAGAGCGGTTTACTTCATGGCAAATATAGTCTTTGAGTAGGAAAAAAAAAAAACTGTCATTACTCAAAGACACTGGCATTTCACAATGCACAGCTGTGCAAAGAGTCCAATTGGACATTAGAGAAATGCAACCGCCAAACAGAAAAAAGTGCACGAAACCTTCCAGTAATTTGGCGTGAAAAGGTCAGATTGCGCTCGAAAGAGTCTGTATTTCAGAAAGTTGTAAATCTGCCTCCGTGCAGAGTTGTAAATCTGGAAGTGCAGATCTGCATCGTGCTCTGTGAATCAGGATTTATGAGGATAGAGAGGATGCTTACCATGGATGCCGCTCACACCCACCAACAGAAAAACGAGAGCGATCTTCATGGTGAGAGATGCCTGGGAATCGAGATGCGATGTGAGTACACAAGGTTCAATCTCAGGGTGTTTCTGTCAGCCCAGAGCTCCTACCTTTATACTGGAAGCGGCCAGTCAGAATCCTGCCAGTAGATCTGATGTCAGGTCACGTGACAATTGGACCAGTTTGATTCTTGGCTGTGAGATCAATCAATGTTGACTCAACTGGTGCCAGTTTCTCTCCACCTTCATTCTCCTGTTCCATCCAAAGAGAAGAGTTATTACTGTAACTTAAATTTCTCTGTTTGTTCTAAATGAAAGAACAGATAAGCATCTGTGGGCATTTCTATTTTTTAATAAACTAGTTGTTTGCCTTACTTCAATGTTTTCATTTTCTATTTTGAGGGGCTCAGTGCAAGTGTAAGTTAATGACAAGCACGGTCCAGCCACGGAAATGTAACTGTAGCACATATATACAGACAGTGGAAATGTAAAAGAAAGTCAAAATTCGCTGTCGAAGCATATCTAAAAAGAAATGTTTAAGATGGAAGCCGCAGACTTGTCTTTCTTAACTTACTGTCTAATTTCCTGTCGTTTGTTGAGTTTGGCTCGGTAGCTCCTCTTATAGTCTCCATGGGGCTGGCAACTCCAGTTACTGTTCCCAACTGAATTAAGAGGTCACTCGTAATAAGTGCGGCTTTTCATCATCCATGGTCATAATTAAAGCCATTTCAATAGTAGATGTATGTACGAATGTTTAATCTGTAAGAAACATTGTGAGCGGTCCAGAGTTCTGTGTGCAGGTTCTAGAGTGTTTGAAACATCGATCCTGCCCAGTATGCCCACACCTAAATCTAAGTGTTACTGGTTATTTTACCCCAAGTGCAGCAGACCCGCCTCCTCGTGTAGCAGGGCCCCAACCAGGATGGCTTCAGAACGCACTCCTCTCTCGCAGCCAGGTCTACCTCACTTTATGCAGAAACAACCACAAGGGCTCAACTGAGATTCTCATGAATGAACACGTATTCAATATATCGAGTACACATATGCTGAGGCAACATCCTGATAATAAAGGGAAAGTGTATGTGACTAGCACGTAATTATACACACCTCTATCATGTAATTGTCTCCATTGCAGGCCTCGAGTTGCCAGCCCCTCTGCCACATGCCACTCTCCCCGCTGCTGTGCCATTGTCTGTGCTGTCCTAGGTACTGTCCTTTCGCAGCAGACAGGCTTCAGAGACTAGTAAGTCAACATCCATGACAATATGCAGCATGTCTTTTGTCATTACACCTACCACAACTTCATGTCACATGGATGTCTGCCTCAAACTGGCTTTATTTGACCTGTACAGTCACCCAGGGCACGACTTTGTAGAGGTTCAGTCCTTTAACCACTGCAAAACAATGACAACTACCCACACCTATTAACTATTCCCGTCTCTCCACTACTGT
The DNA here is from genome assembly GCF_964263255.1 of Lissotriton vulgaris. NCBI lineage: Eukaryota > Metazoa > Chordata > Amphibia > Caudata > Salamandridae > Lissotriton > Lissotriton vulgaris. Next base: position 1,232,897,783 of record NC_141695.1, on the reverse strand, counting down.
AGTGACCAAATATTCTTTGCTAACCACATTAGGGATTAATATTTGACCCACATCATGGGCTACCCATCAAGCTAAGGTTTGACTCTTTGCCCTCCGACACTCTGGTAAACCTGTGGCTGTCACCCAACCACTACTATGTACATCAGTTTGCATATCATTGACCCTCTTTGTGATCTCAGACAAATGTCAGTCCAATTATTGAGTTTTGAAAGTGTAAGGGATATGCTACATCTGTTTCAATTTTACCAACATCAGTTGTCACATCTATCATGGCTGTATTCTCATATAAGGCTGATATCTCTTTCTTGTTTTTTTTGCCATTGCCAACAGCTGACATCACAGTGTCCATCCAGACATCAAGCACCCGTGGCACTATCAAGAGGGGACTGTAACACACACAGAGGAGTAGCGAAAAGTGATCAAAAGGTGGCACACTCTCTGTGGAAAAATACTGCACTCACTCAAAAAATTGTGACAAGCTTCATCATTGGGCGTGCTTACAATACACACCTGCGCAGACAAACGCCTGGGGTGGAGCAAAAGGGAGGGTAAGTCAATACAAACATGAAAAAGAAATTATATATCAATATGCATTGGGATCACCAAAAGCAAAGTGCAGTGAAGGCTTAAAAATAGCTTGGTGGTGTCTCTGTACAGCAATGTATTCCTTTACCCTCTGTCCAGGTTTGAAAACGTGAAGGATGGTAGTGATAGGAGAGATTTCAGAGTTCCTTCACCCCTCCTTACTGCCAAAGTGCTGACATGTTTCAGCCGTGCTAAAAGTGCCCACAGTGCTGGGTCACATTGGCTTTCTTCAGGACAGGGGTGTATTGTAAGCAAGCCCAATGATGAAGCATGTCACAATTTTATGAGTGAGGGCAGTATTTCTCCACATAGCATGTACCACCTTTTGATCACTTTTCACTACTCCTCTGTGTGTGTTACTGTTATGTAATTGGGGAGGCCAGAGTAGAGAAATGTTGCCTCTCCTCCCTTCATAGTGTGTGGAAACTGTCAAGAGAGGTGCACTCCTATCTAGTTACCATAGACCCAAACCAATCAATAGATACTCGTTTTGTCAATGCTGTGTGCTATCTGTCTATGTGAGCAAGTCATGTGTGCCTTAAAGTTACATTAGAAGTCATTTTAGATGCATTGTAGAAATACACCTCACTTTGCCGTCATTAAACTGTTCGTTCTTGACATTTGTCAGAGAAAATTACATAATTACGATCATAAAACATATATGCCTTCATTCAGCCCCCAGGATTTTTAGGTTTTGGGTGGCAAATTTTGCAGCTAAAAAAAGCTACATTTGCCTCCCGCAACCTCAACATTCATGGTATTTTTGTGGTGTGGCAAAAAATGTGCCTGCCACAAAAATTCTGAAGTCCTGGGCTCTGTCACTGCTGGATACTCTGCTATTTCACAGTCTGTTATGTTGCTGAGGGGGTGGGGGTGTGGAAGATAAGGTTGAGGGTATGTATGTCACTGACCATGTCATGAGTGATGTAATATGTGACGTCATCAGCAGTGAATTGCAGGCACGCAAGTTATAGTGAGTCCAACTAACTATAACGTGGGAATTTCAATGGTTTTATGTCAGTAAAATTTCCAGCTAACTATAACTGGTGTGAAACCTATGGTTTTTTCAGTGAATTTAATAGGTTTTTTTAAATGCTAATTCCTAACTATAACTGGGGTGAAACCTATGTTTTTTTCAGTGAATTTCAAAGGTTTTTTAAAAGCTAATTCCTTTCTATATCGAGTTTCTAACCTACGATTTTTTTATAAATTTGCTGTTTTGTGTAAGTATTAATTATTATTTTTTATTTTTTATAATATATTTTATTTTTGTTATGATTTTTTCCTGGGGCGCTCTGGGTACGTGCACCGGTAAGCTCTCCGGAAAGTGCACCCAGAGAGCTACTTGCGTTCGTGAAAAAAAATATGAATGAAAAGTAAATAATAACGCAAGACATTTAGTACCATACATATAAAAGCAGTTTGCTTGAATAAGGAAAGGAAAATGATTTTGCATTTCCGTAAAACAATCAAAACGTCACTTAGGCGCGCCGCGTAAGCGCCCCCGGAAGCGCCTTCGTTTGCACCGCGTATGCTCCCCCCCCCCGGAAGCACCTACGTTCGCGCCGCGTGAGCGCCCCCGGAAGCGCTTCGGTGCGCGCAGTGTAAGCGCGTCAAGTCATGTGACCTTAAAATAACACTTTTCATTGGTTGCTAACAGTTTTTTTTACAAATAGTGAAATCCCCACCCATTTCCTTCACTTCTTCTTTCACTTTTGTGACTGAAAGACCTGCCTTTTTGCTCTCGGTTCTTTGTTGGATATCTTGGATTATCATGGCTGCCAGACCATCCAGCAGTGAAGATGACTCCAATGAATTCCTTGATGAAGAGCCTCCTCAGCCGAAGGTCAAAGAACATTTCATCTGGAAATTTTTTTCAATACCAGAAGACCAAAAGAAGGTAAATGCTCCAAAAGTGGAGTGCAGGATCTGTCACACAGTCCTGTCACGGAGTGACCCCACTAAAAAATATTCTTTTGGGAACTCCACAATGGTTCGCCATGTGGAGAGGAGGCACCCCCAGAATTTTGCCCGGGAAAGTGTCAGGGCTCTGGCACAAGAGGTTCCCAGTGATGGGGCCTCTACATCCACCGGAGGACCAACAACATCGGTGAGGGGGAGATCACAAGAGCTGGTTCCGAACATTCAGCCTGCATTTAACAAAGGCGTCCTTAAATGCAGATACTGTGATCAGCTACTTTGCTATGGGGAGCAAAGTGTTCTGCTCATGGTTCGATAATTGGAGAACCATCGCTGCCGTTCCCAGCCCTAATTATTATTATTTTTTTTGCTCCTGTTGAGCAGTTTCCATTCCCTGTTTTTGTTTTTGTTCTAAAAAAAGAAAAAAAGGAGTTCTTTTCAGAACTACCTCCAATGCTCATCAAAGAGCTATATTCTTAAAAAAATGAAAAAGAGTAAGTGAAGTGGAGTGCATTGATAAAGGAAAGGAAAATTAGTAAGAAAGAACAGAAAGGTATGAGAGGGGAAAGGAAGTGAAGTAGGGGGACTGAAAGAAGGTGAGTGTTGGGAAGGAAAGTAAGGAGAAGGAGAGTGAACATGGGGAATGTAGATATTCAAAGAAAATGTAGAAAAGGAACAGGGGTGTGGAAGGGTAAGAAAAGATGCATTGCTGGAGATGCATCATTTTTGTAACGCACTCCAGCAATGCATCACTTTTGCGCTTACAGATACATCTGAAATACTGACGTATCTGTAAGTACTTGCGACATAATGCGTCATATATTTAATATGACGCATGGGTAGAAGACTGAAGGCCTCATTTACGAGGCCATGCGTCACTTTTACGCCAACGGTACGTCACTTTTTGTGACGCACCAGTGCTGTAAAAAATGCAACTTATTGAGTCATATTTACAAAGTGACGCATCTAGGTAGATGCGTCACTTTGTAAACCCCTGTGCCACATTATACCTACGTCAGGTGTAATGTATGCAAAAGGGACATATTGACGCAAGAGGTGACGCAGTGAAATCTATGAGATATCACTGCGTCACTTTTATGATGCTGTTGCGTCAAATTCTTGCGCCTGTTTCACAGCAGGCGTAAGACTGATGCAGGCCATTTCACATGGGCCTGGCCCCATGTGAAAGGATGCATTGCTCGAGTTGCATCATTTTTGTGACACACTCCAGCAATACATCACTTTTGCGCTTACAGATACGTCTGAAATACTGACGTATCTGTAAGTACATGCGACATAATACGTCATATATTTAATATGACGCATGAGTAGAAGACTGAAGGCCTCGTTTATAAGGCCATGCATCACTTTTACGCCACCAGTACGTCACTTTTTGTGATGCACCAGTGCTGTTAAAAATGCACCTTATTGATTCATATTTACAAAGTGACGCATCTAGGTAGATGTGTCACTTTGTAAACCCCTGTGCCACATTATACCTACGTCAGGTGTAATGTATGCAAAAGGGACATATTGACGCAAGAGGTGACGCAGTGAAATCTATGAGATATCACTGAGTCACTTTTATCACGCTGTTGCGTCAAAATCTTGCGCCTGTTTCACAGCAGGCGTAAGACTGATGCAGACCCTTTCACATGGGCCTGGCCCCATGTGAAAGGATGCATTGCTGGAGTTGCATCATTTTTGTGACACACTCCAGCAATGCATCAATTTTGCGCTTACAGATGCGTCTGAAATACTGACGTATCTGTAAGTACTAGCGACATAATACGTCATATATTTAATATGACGCATGAGTAGAAGACTGAAGGCCTCATTTATAAGGCCATGCGTCACTTTTACGCTACCGCCAGTAGGATATATATATATATATATATATATATATATATATATATATATATATATATATATATATATATATATTCACTGAAAAAACCATAGGTTATAGACCATATATAGTTAGGAATTCGCATTTACAAAACCTTATTTTACTCACACAAAACCATTGAAATTCCATATATAGTTAGTTGCACTAACTATATATCGCGCACCCGCAATCCACTGCTGATGATGTCACATATTACATCATTCATGACATGGTCAGTGACATCACTGATGACATCACTGATGACATCTCAAATGACATCACTGATGACATCTCAAATGACATCACTGATGACATCACTGATGACATCTCATTTGACATTACTGATCACATCACTGATGATATCATTCATGTGATAATACGATGAACCTCTTCAGACTCTAATATAACCTTAGATACAATCAGTGTAAACAGACACTCACAGACTGTCACTCATCCATGGAGTTACTCACACACCTAGTCAGTCAATCAAAGAATCAATCACACCTCCATTTCCTCAACTATACAGTTATACAAACTTTACTTATTCAAACATATACTAACACATATTAACTCTCTTATACAATCCCTGATACAAGTTCACAATGATCCATACAGCCACTCACACATTCACTGGCTCTTATGCACAGTTATTTATATATGTCAACTCTCACATGTACTGTGTTTTACATATGTACTTACTTTGACATGTAGCACTGAGATATCCATTCACTCACCAATACACTCATGCACACAGTCAACCGCCCATACAGCTGTTTCCACATGCACTTTTGAAACCATACATCTAGTGAATCAACTGCTCACACATCTATGCACAGAGTCATACACCTCCCAGCCACCCACACACACACTCAGTATCCCATACAAATACTTGGGCAACCAATCAATAACCCATATAGTTACTCATATAGCTACTTATCAACACATGCAACAGTTTACAGAACAACAGACATAATGATGCACAAATTAAGACAGTTTAGTCACTAACCCATGCACTCAGTGAGACACATTTAATCACTCACTCATACAGTCAGTCATGCACCTACTAAATCCTTCATCCAGACACTTATACATCCACTCATTCTTCAATATGTAAGACATATTTTAACTTTACAGAAACATACCACTCATTCTTCAATATGTAAGACATATTTTAACTTTACAGAAACATACAGTCACTGGATGTTGTCATCAGTGATGTCATCAGTGATGTCATTTGAGATGTCATCAGTGATGTCATCAGTGATGTCACTGACCATGTCATGAATGATGTAATATGTGACATCATCAGCAGTGGATTGCGGGTGCGCGATATATAGTTAGTGCAACTAACTATATATGGAATTTCAATGGTTTTGTGTGAGTAAAATAAGGTTTTGTAAATGCAAATTCCTAACTATATATGGTCTATAACCTATGGTTTTTTCAGTGAATTTTCAAGGTTTTGTAAATGCTAATTCCTAACTATATATGGTCTATAACCTACGGTTTTTTCAGTGAATTTTCAAGGTTTTGTAAATGCTAATTCCTAACTATATATGGTCTATAGCCTATGGTTTTTTCAGTGAATATATATATATACATACATATATAAACATATATCATCTGTATATCTACATATAAATACAAACATAAATGCATGCATACATATACTTATATGCATTTTAGGGTTGTTAGGGCGTTTTCGTGTGTATTATGTTGCTTTTTTAGGGCTTTTGGGTCAATTAAGTAGGGTTCCCGGAGCCTAGGGCTGAGGGGCCGGTTCAGTTTCGTGCGTATTGGTGTTGGCAAGGTTTTGAGGGATTTTGGCGGTTTTTGGTCGAGATTTGGCCGTTTTATGGCTTTTTTTTGTGTTTGCGGGGGGCGCGTATTCGGGTTGAAATTCGTCCCCGTTCCAGTGGATGGATTGGGCTGATTTTTGGTGAGATGTTAGGGAATCGCTGGAACTAGTGTCCAGCCACGTTTGAAGTGGATCGGAGCAGTGGAAGTGCTTTAAAGAGCAATTTTTGTGCGGAGTAGCGAATTGTCATGTTATTCAATGGGAGGTTTTGGTGCACATGGAGAAGGTGAATTTGGGGTGTTCCAGTTGCGCTAGAGGGACGGGGCTTGGGTGAGCTGTAGGGAGAGTGGATCGGCAGGTGTGCCGGATTTTTGGGATTTGTTGGCCGAAGGGAAGGGTGTGCTTGGGCAAAGTCGATTTGGTGAAAACGGTGCGTTATTTACATGAAAGTTGAAAAAACACTAATAAAAGCAAAGCTAAAAAGCCACCTCATTACAAACAGAATGGCTTTAACTTAAATGAGGGCGAGATCTATTGCATTTTCAATGCTTGTTTACTTTGGTTCCATCAAGAAGGCATTCAGATGTGTCACACATTTGCCATAAATTCTGAATGTTAGCACTCTAGTTGCACATTAGATCACTGTAGTAAAGCTACTGCTCACCAGGGACGTCTGCTGCTGGTATTCAAAGTGCATGTTTCAGTCTGCATGTCAGAATTTTTTTAATGAAATAGAAGAGGATTTGAGAAGTCACTCAAAATGATCCCTAATTTTTCTTTCTGAAGCACTAATCATACTTTCTATGGCAAAATTAACCCCCTCATGTTGTTCCTTTTTAAATTGAGTGTTTTCAGACTTACCACTTCATTCCAATCAAGATGGCTTCTGGTGTGCCATACTTTTGTCATAAGTAAGACTGTTAGCGCTCTAGTTGTTCTTTAGAACACTCTGGGACATTCTGTCATTGGGCTATACTTGGGGTACATCTGGGTGATATTTGGGCTACATTTAGGCTCTTTTGTCTCTGGTGGCCATCTTGCGAGACTATGTCAGAATTTTTTAATGAAATTGAAGAGGGTTTGAGAAGTCACTCAAAATGTGCCCTAATTTTTCTTTCTGCAGCACTAATCATAATTCACGCCTTGTTTGAATTGCCTGCTTTGGACCCACCTGGAGTTTTCCGTTCTACTCAACTTCTTGCGGAACCCGCTTCGCGGGTCCCGCTGCGCCAGGAGTGTCGCCTGCAGCGAAACGAGGGAGGAAGAATCACTGGGGCTGCGAGCGTGCGTGTGTGCTCCACTGGGACTGCATATCCCAGGAGCGCCCGCCTGCCTGACTTGCCACACCTGGGCCGCTCTCCCCGACCCCTCCCACCACCTGATCGAGCCTTTATCTGCAGAGCTCGCTGTGCATGCGAGCGGGACGCCTTGTTTGAATTGCCTGCTTTGGACCCACCTGGAGTTTTCCGTTCTACTCAACTTCTTGCGGAACCCGCTTCGCGGGTCCCGCTGCGCCAGGAGTGTCGCCTGCAGCGAAACGAGGGAGGAAGAATCACTGGGGCTGCGAGCGTGCGTGTGTGCTCCACTGGGACTGCATATCCCAGGAGCGCCCGCCTGCCTGACTTGCCACACCTGGGCCGCTCTCCCCGACCCCTCCCACCACCTGATCGAGCCTTTATCTGCAGAGCTCGCTGTGCATGCGAGCGGGACGCCTTGTTTGAATTGCCTGCTTTGGACCCACCTGGAGTTTTCCGTTCTACTCAACTTCTTGCGGAACCCGCTTCGCGGGTCCCGCTGCGCCAGGAGTGTCGCCTGCAGCGAAACGAGGGAGGAAGAATCACTGGGGCTGCGAGCGTGCGTGTGTGCTCCACTGGGACTGCATATCCCAGGAGCGCCCGCCTGCCTGACTTGCCACACCTGGGCCGCTCTCCCCGACCCCTCCCACCACCTGATCTACGTAGTTGAATACTATATAAGTCTCCTGGTACTTCCGCTGCGCGGGAGCGCGCGGGAGGGCGCCGGGAGAAGCCCGGGACAAGGGCGGGACCGTCCAAGGCCGTCATCGGCCGGAGTAGGCTGGGCCGGGCCCACCCTCTTGGTTTTCTATATCGTGCAGGTACTTACAGACTCTATAATTGTGTTGCACCCGAATTGGGTGGCTTAACTAATTGACTGACCCTCCTGGAGCTTAACCATGCCCTCACCGGCAAAGGAGAGTACTCCTCAGAAGCTGGGGGGTCCAAAAAATGGGACTCTTGAAATGTATTTTGCACGGGCTGCGGGGGAGGCGGATAAAGAGGGTAATTTGTCAAGGTTAAGGGCGGAACGGAGACGATCAGTGGATAACCTGAAAAACACCCCCATGGGAGATCTATCCATTACACTAAGGGAGGAGTTAACCCGAATTGAGGACGTTCCACTCCTGTTAAGGGAGGGTATGAACACCTCCCCAATTGAAATCACGAGCACAGCCCTACCTATTAGTACCAGTCCCGTTAGGGGGGCTACAGTTTTAACCTCTCAACCGCCCACAACCCGTAAAGATAGGCATCCCAAACAGAAAGTAGTCACCACACAAGTAAACCCAGGACCCCCTCCAAAAAAACGCAGGAGAAGGGCAAAGGGAGTGCAGGGGGGCAGTAAATCTAAGACTTTACACTTAGACTTTGGGAAATCCTTAAATCATCCAGTTCCCACAGCTAAATCATCGGCAGAGTCACACCTTAAACCTAGTGTGCAGGAAGTCATAGCTCCCGTCTTGAGTGTAGACGTAGGAACTAGTAGTGATAATGTCCCCCTCTCTGTTGTGCCACTGGGAAACTTGGAATTTCTTTTAAGGTCTCTGTTACTCCCGATCAGTGAAAGCGTAAAAAAGATCGAGATCAGACTAACTATATTGGAGGCCACACTGGGAAGTCTGAAAACCCGCGGTGGTCGGCAGGAAAGTGATTTAACACCTATCATCACCCCTGTAGCCTCCCAAGGGTCATTGCATGGGGCTGTTAATCCAACGCCAGTTCCTCCTCAGGCTGCAAATGGGGTTGTCCCTCAAAAACCGTCAAAACCAAATCCTGCAGCCACCGACTCACTTCACGCTAACACGCCAAACCCCCCCCTTGTATCAGTACCTCAGGCACATACGACAGATAACAACATCCCGGACAACCAAAAAATGCCCCCTGTAAGACCTCGCCGCCCTAACCTACCACCAGAGACCAATGATCTCACAGTAGTTATGGCAGGGGTCCCCCAACTTGATGAAGGCGAAGTAGAGGACTTCTGTACTCTAAAAACTAGGGTCATTAAGTGGTTAAACAGAAATAGACCTCTTCCGAGACACCTTAACAATGAGATTTTAATGGTAAGAAGGGTCCCATGGGTGGGGAAAAGTCAGAAATCCATCACTGGGGACTGTATATTGGTGAGTTTTAGGGACAAGGGTACGGTGTCGCACATTTGTCAAGGGGAAAACATATCAAGGGAATCTACTATCCATACCCTTCGTGTGTCTTTCTTCTTCCCAAACACCTCAGGCCTACAATATCCACCCCCACGACACGATAGATGGGAGAGAGTCGGAAGAAGAGGGCGTCATCAGGCTTCTCATCCCTGGCCACTTTTGGGCAGACCGGCACCACTCTTCCCAACCTATAACCGGTTTAACTGTCTAAATGGCTTGGAGGGGGTGGATTGACTCACAGATAAGGCTCCTAAGGAGACCGTAGAAAAGGGCGCCCAAGTAGAAGCACCAGTGGGGCAAATGCACCCGGCCCTGCAAACTCAATTAGGCAGGGTGGAGGATTCTATGCCAGCAGATAATGAACAACTATCATATAATCAGACACCAACTGTGGCTCCATTAGGGGAGGTGGAACAGACCCCATGTAGGTTTCTTAGCTGGAACGTGGCGGGCACTAGAGCAAAAAGACTAGATCCCACATGGATAGACTTCATAACAAGTAACCATGTAATTGCCCTTCAAGAAACATGGGATACCGTACCAACTTTCTGGCTGGATGGTTTCACAAGTTTTACTATACCAGCAATTCAAAGCAGTGCTGGTAGAGCCAAGGGCGGACTAGTTCTCCTCTTCTCACTTAAACTGACAGGGACGTTTAAAAAACTAGAGTCTGGCTCCCCAAATATTTTAATGGTAGAATGGACCATTTCACCAGGGCGGGTCTTAGTGGTCTCAAATTTTTATAATTCTTGGGCTAGACAAACAGACACAGCCCATGTGGATCATTTGGAAAAAGTTCTTAATGATTATAGTCATAAATCTTGCACTAATTTCGATTTCATAATTTTAGGTGATTTTAATATTCAAAAATGTCCTTTAAATTGTAACATAGGCAACTTGGATGGTCAAACAGATATTGGTTATCTGCACTTTGTTCACACCAAAGCGGGGGAGGCGCTGGAATTCTTCCTTGCTAGCCTTAATATGTCTGAACCCCTTAGCACTGGTAGTGACGAATCCCTGCCCACTTACAAAGGGTCCGAAAGTGGGTCTGTGATAGATTTTATCTTTGTTTCCCAAGGCTTAAGCTCTAAGATGGGGATCTATGAGGTAACTGCTTCCCCACATAGTGACCACAACCCAGTCTCTGTACAGGTTCACTGGAGTGACTTATGGAGCAAACACCTGGGTCTTCCCAGGGCTTGCACATCGACGGTGCCCAGTGACCAGGGCAGACGACTCAAGTGGGGTAAGGTGGTCCAGGAAACCTTTATGGCTTCCCTGTGCCCAAAGATAGAGGAACCCATGCGTATCTGTTTAGACCAAAACGCCTCTAATAAAGAGATTGTTTTAGCTTTTAACTCTATCTGTTCACAAACGGCTAAAGAACTTACAGTTCCTAATTCTAACTTGCCACCCAAGCCATTTAAATGGTTTGATAGAAACTGCTCTAAAGCCCATAAAGAACTGAAAAATGCCCTTAAAATAAAGCCGAGGGATAGAACTTTAATCTCTAAATTAAGACGAGAGTATAAATTGGTTGTCAAAAATAGGAAAAATATAATTAAAAAAAATGCTTGGAATGACCTGCTGGACGTAGATATTCTGCGGAACAGTAAAAAATTCTGGGAAATTATAAACAACCAATTCTTCTCTGGTGAGACTAATACTATCTCCGACTGCATTATCAGTGATGAGAAATGGGTTGATCATTTTAAAAATATATATGGCGGCAATGACCCTGTGAATAGAAATGAGACAGGACTGACCGGGGGTCTAGTGGCAGTAGAATTTAACGAGGAGGAGGTATATAAGGCCATAATGGACTCCACGAAAAATAAGGCTCCGGGCCCGGATGGAGTCCCTGTAGACTTCTTCATATACGCCCCAACCACCTGGTCTAAAGTTCTCACAAACGTTTTTAGGGCAGCAAATGATGGATGTTTTCCAGAAACCTGGAACACATCTATCATAGTACCCATTTTTAAAAAAGGAGACAGGGAGAACCCGGGTTGCTACCGCCCAATTTCTCTGATAGACTCGGCCTTTAAGATTCTGGGCAGAGTACTTTTGGCTAAGCTGAGAACAAGCCTGGAGATCTGTGGGGACCTCGCAGAGATCCAATATGGCTTCAGAGAAAAACGGGGAACCTTAGAGCAATGCTCAAATTTACACCTCCTAATATCGAAGTACACGGTGGCCGGGGAGGGTTCCTTATACTTGGCCTTTATGGACCTCTCCTCGGCCTTCGACTTGGTTAATAGGGCCAAGCTCTGGGCTATACTGCGCGAGCTCGGTATTGAGGATCCCTTGGTGGCCCTCATAGCAAGCTTGCACCAAGGCCTTACTGCGAAGGTACGGGTAACCAGGGAAGGGCGATGCTCTGATAGCTTTAGTTCAAATAAGGGTGTTCGCCAAGGCTGTATCCTGGCCCCACTTTTATTCACCATTTATATAAACGATCTAGGGAAGTCCTTGTCAGCTGGTAATGCTGATGTCCCGCGGGTAGGTGGGAAGCAGATTCCGGCTCTCTTATATGCGGATGATGCTGTTCTCATCGCCCGCACGGGCATTGGGCTACAGACCCTTTTGGAACTTTTTGGTTCCTTTATGGCTAAACTAGACCTAAAAATCAATGTGACTAAATCGCATACAATGATTGTGGGCCCACAGAAAAATAAATTACACACAAAAACCTTCCTCTGCAACGGCGAGGTTCTCTCCAGGGTCCCGGTTTTTCCTTACTTAGGGGTCCTGTTTGATGAGAAAGGTTCTTGGGTCCCGCAAATCAAGGCCAAATATATTTCTTTAGCCCGGTCCACAGCAGCCCTGATGGATTTTACCAAAAGATTAGGGGCTAAACCGATGGATGCTGTGTTAAAGGTTTATAAAAGTAAATGCATTTCGATAGCCTCATATGGTGCAGCTTTGTGGGGTTATACTAATCTGGATAGTATGCAGATAGTAGAGAATAAACTTATCAGACGAATTCTGTCGGTCCCTAACTCCACACCTACTTACTCCATACATGAGGAAGTTGGCCTACCTTACATCATAGATGGATTGAAAATGGCCCCTTTACTTTTTTGGGCCAATACCTGGTTAAATACCGAGCTGTCCCTAAATCACACAATCCTTAAAGATGTGACTGCAAGGGAGGGGGCAATGAAAATAGCCTGGCTGAGATATATAAAGTCATCATTCACTGCCCTCGGGAGACCTGACTTGTACACAACACCGTCAATAATCAGGAAAGCTGACATTGCATGGATCAAGAAGGAATTCCAGGGGAGGACACGCTTAGAGAGAGAGGAGTCTGAAGTAAACAAACCATTAGTAAGAGCACATTTGGTTTTGTCCTCTTCCCCCTCGATGGAACCATACCTGCAATACGTCTCTAAACCCTTGCATAAATTTTTGCTAACCAGATTTAGAATGAATTTGATCCACTATTCATTAGGCATCTTTCCTACGTGGGGTAAACCGGAATATGCACCACCCTGTGAGTGTGACCAGTTCTCTAATCAGGACACTTTCCATTTTTTGTTTTTCTGTGCATTTTACAATACTGAGAGGAGAAAATATCTAACTCCCCTCCTGAAAACACTGGGCTTCATTCAAGTGAGACCAGCCTTGTTTTATCTCCAAAGATTACCAGATGCATACGTCACTTTTTGTGTAGCAAGTTTTTTAACAGCCGCATTCAGAGGTAGAAACAAAAGAATCCCTAGAACTGCACTGTTTTAAACTAAAAATTAATACACTAACTGTTATTTTATTGTATATATCATGGTGATTAATTAAGTGACTCTTCTATGGATACTATGTAAAAACCAAATGAACTGTGGGTACTTTTAAAATGTTTTTAATATATATGTATGTTTTTGCCTTTTATGATTTTAACAAAAATCGAATAAAGTGTATTTTGACTGACTGACTGACTGACATAATTCATATGGCAAAATATACCCCCTCATTTTGTTCCTTTTTAAATTAAATGTTTTAAGAGTTACCACTTTATTCCAATAAAGATGGCTTCAGGTGTGCCATACCTTTGTAATAAGTAGGACTGTTAGCGCTCTAGTTGTTCTTTAGAACACTCTGGGACATTCTGTCATTGGGCTATACTTGGGCTACATCTGGGTGATATTTGGGCTACATTTGGGCTCTTTTGTCTCTGGTGGCCATTTTGGGAGACTGCATGTCAGAATTTTTTAATGAAATAGAAGAGGATTTGAAAAGTCACTCAAAATGTGCCCTAATTTTTCTTTCTGCAGCACTAATAATACCTTCTATTGCATAATATACCCCCTCATTTTGTTCCTTTTTAAATTAAATGTCTTAAGAGTTACCACTTTATTCCCATCACGATGGCTCCAGGTGTGCTATACCTTTGTAATAATTAGGACTGTTAGCGCTCTAGTTGTTCTTTAGAACACTCTGGGACATTCTGTCATTGGGCTATACTTGGGCTACATCTGGGTGATATTTGGGCTACATTTGGGCTCTTTTGTCTCTGGTGGCCATTTTGGGAGACTGCATGTCAGAATGTTTTAATGAAATAGAAAAGGATTTGAGAAGTCACTCAAAATGTGCCCTAATTTTTCATTCTGCAGCACTAATCATACTTTCTATGGCAAAATATACCCCCTCATGTTGTTTCTTTTTAAATTAAATGTTTTAAGAGTTACCACTTTATTCCAATCAAGATGGCTTCAGGTGTGCCATACCTTTGTAATAAGTAGGACTGTTAGCGCTCTAGTTGTTCTTTAGAACACTCTGGGACATTCTGTCATTGGGCTATACTTGGGCTACATCTGGGTGATATTTGGGCTACATTTGGGCTCTTTTGTCTCTGGTGGCCATTTTGGGAGACTGCATGTCAGAATGTTTTAATGAAATAGAAAAGGATTTGAGAAGTCACTCAAAATGTGCCCTAATTTTTCATTCTGCAGCACTAATCATACTTTCTATGGCAAAATATACCCCTTCATGTTGTTTCTTTTTAAATTAAATGTTTTAAGAGTTACCACTTTATTCCAATCAAGATGGCTTCAGGTGTGCCATACCTTTGTAATAAGTAGGACTGTTAGCGCTCTAGTTGTTCTTTAGAACACTCTAGGAGGCTGCAGTAGAACACAAAGGAATCAACTGACAGTCTCTGTCCTTGTTGGATGTACATGTTTTACTGAGAATGTCAGACTTCATTTTCACATGACTGAGAAAGATAATGTGAATTTACAGAAAATATGCTTTCAGTTTAGCTTATAGATCCCCTTCCAAACCACTGTGGGAAAATCATGAGATATTAGTTTTCTTTCAAACAATATTCATGATATCACAGCAGAAGGTTTTTTCACTTGGTAAAATCACCTTAGAACCCACCACAATTCCTAAAACGAGTATGGTACCATCAACAAATGATTTATAATGTAACTAAAGTCCTAAAACCCTCTATTAACTACAATGCTTTTTAATGAGGTGCTATCATGTATATTGGTCCCAAGATGGCTGCCAACACTTCTTGGATGAAGTGCTGACAGCCAATCAGATCAGATGTGTGGTTAGGCTCCGCCCAGATATATATATTTTTTTGAACCTAAATTACTCAAAATCCACTGGAGCACATATATTGAGACCTAGCAAAGGCACATCAGGCTAACAGTCCCTACAATTTTGCCAAGTTTCGTGCAAATCCATTCAGCCGTTCGAGCTAAAAGTGAGGCCAACCGCCCTATGGAAATTAACATGGGAAAAATGCATTTTGGGACCCCCCTTTTTTCTCGGCCCCCCCTTGATGAAACCCCCCCAAATTGTCAGGGGCTGCTCAGAAACAAAATGTTCCATTTTCCTGAAAATTTCAGCCAATTCCGTCCACAAACGCCAAAGTTATTAGACATAGAATTTTCAAAAATCCCATAGAGAAAAAATCCTAACTATATATACCTACTGGCGACCGCCAGTAGGTAATATATATATATATATATATATATATATATATATATATATATATATATATATATATATATATATATATATATATTAACCGAAATCCCTCCTCCAAAGGAAATTGAGCCGCACTCCAACAGTGGTTATAAATGCAATTATTTTATTTTGTTTTCTTGCCTGACGCCTTTCGGTCGTCTTCGACCTTTGTCAAAGGATAGTCTTTCAGCATCTGTGAGCCACAAAGTCATTTCCGTTCATTTATAAATTTCAGCCCCCTGGTGGGCCACCTTCCGTAGGTTGTGCAATGAATCTTGGGACTTGTGGTTTTAAATTCATCCCTCCGGTGGGTGATGCCTGAATTAACCTTCAATTCACTTTCTTTTTTAAAGGTTTTCGTTCATTTGCATACACTGTTTGCTCCGTCGCATCTTCACTTTCAAAAGTGCAAAAGGAGACCATGCCGAAGCCAGTCTTCGGTGGCGCACAAACTGTCCCTTGACATTTTCACGTTTCAACAAAGATGGTTCATTTTCGGGCAGTAGCGGCGCTCTCACTATATATATATATTTGATTATCTTGTTTTCACGCCACTCCAATAGAATAAACGATATATATATATATATATATATATTCCATATGAAGATGCTCATGCATTTGAAAACGCCACACCTAACATTTGATTTCACCTTTATTATTAACACTTCATACAGGATTCATAGCGATATTTTCAGCCATATCGCCCTACCCGTTTCTGGGATCAGTTTCCCCTTGTTCACAGGCTAGGCAGTCTGGGGCAGGAGCATCCACGCTTGGTCTCTCAGGTGTTTTATGTTCCAAGTACCGCCCATCTGGGCGTGTCACAAGAGTATTGTGGATGCTGTAGTTCTAAATTTTTCCATAGTGGATGCGCATATGCTCTGCCTCGTGCAATATTTATACCGCCAGGACACTAGTTTCTCCTGTACTCGATTGCTGCTTTACTTGCTTCCATCAGGAAAGGTATGTTGCTCCTTGCGTGTGTTCGAAGCATTCCAGACACACGGACCCGCTCTGCGAGCGGTGGGGCGTTTTTGTGGCCAAGGCAGTCCACACAATATTCCATATGAAGATGCCCACACATTTGAAAATGCCACACCCAACATTTCATTTCACCTTTATTTTCCTGCTGGCAGCAACAACACTTCATACAGGATTCATAGCGATATTTTCTGCCATATCGCCCTACACGTTTCTGAGATCAGTTTCCCCTTATTTACAGGCTAGGCAGTCTGGGGCAGCAGCATCTGCGCTTAGTCTCTCAGGTGTTTTATGTTCCAAGTACCGCTCATCTGGAAGTGTCACAACAGAGGATTGTGGATGCTGTAGTTAAAAATGTTCCATAGTGGATGCGCATATGCTGTGCCTCCTGCACTATTTATACCGTTGGGTCGCTGGTTTCTCCTGTACTCGATTGCTGCTTTACTTGCACCCATCAGGTAACCTACTGGTGTTCCCCTGTAGGTAGTTATAGTTAGGACCTAGTTACCATAGGAAAATCGCCACATTCTATTCCCACTAACTTTGGCGCCGATTGACGAATCTTCCCGAAATTTTCAAAACTTATGGCCGGCTACGGTCTGCTCCTATATTGAAAGTTTTGGGGTGATTCGGCAAGCCAGGGCCAATAAAAAAGGGGGGTCCCAAAACATGTTTTCTCCATACAATTTTCCATAGGAAACTTTAGACACGGCTGCAGCTCGAACTGCTGAACGGAATTACACCAAATTTGGCAAAATGTTAGCCCTTGCTTCATAAAGAGCCCTTTTTTGTTAAATGGTGTAAATCCGTTCAGTAGTTCATGAGAAATTAGAAAAAGAAAAAGTTTCAATACTACATATCTCATCGTGAGATCTGATTGGCTGTGAGCACTTCATCCAAGAAGTGTTGACAGCCATCTTGGGACCAATATACATGATAGGAACTCATTAAAAAGCATTGCAGTTAATAGAAGGTTTTAAGACTTTAGTTACATCATAAATCATTCGTTGATGATACCATACTCATTCTAGGAATTGTGGTGTGTTCCAAGGTGATTTTACCATGCGAAAAAGCCTTCTGCTGGGATATCATGAACCTCGTTTGAGAGAAAACTATTTTCTCATGCTTTTCCCAGAGAGGTTTGGAAGGTGATCTATGAGCTAAACTGAGAGCATATTTTCTGTAAATTCACATTATCTTTCTCAGTCATGTGAGAATGAAGTCGGACATTCTCAGTACAACATTGTCGTAATGAAGAGAGAACACAACGTGTAGATGGTCAGTCTGTAAGTTTATTCTCATTTAGCTGGACCATCAGAGCAGGGCGGCTACAGCCTCTGTGTAGGACTGTCAACTGCCTTCTATAGAACTTGTAGGACAGAACATTGGAATAATAGAGTTTTCACATACTAACATTCTGAAACAAGCCTAAGACACTACATGGGTCTTCCCTTAATATAACAACAAAAAAGGAGAAACCTAAACAGTACCAAAGTAATAAACAGAAAAAAATAGGGAGAGAAGAAGAAAAAGAGAAGACCAAAAAATAAAGAAAAGAACAAGAAAAAGTAATAAATATTACTTCCTATATCTAAAAGGAATTTGCTTAACTCGCCCACTGCGCCTCAGGGTAGTCTCCCCCGTACAATCTGAATTGAAAGTATTACGTACACAAGACTTAGAGGTAGACTTATCCACACAATCTATCTTCACATCAGTGGTGTTATCATTAGCAGGGAAGAATGAACAGTTCTCTTTATTAAGAGAGATTTATTCCACCACTGCCCAAATACTTTAATTGGAGAACTAACTTTAGATGAACCTTTCTGTACATGGACAAGTTTTTTAATACAAACAAAATTACCTGATTTTAAATCAACATCTTTAACGCTCATTTTTCCATCAAAATAGGATTTGTGTTTGTTCTGGACTGATTTAACTTCTTTCCTAACACTTTCATCAGACCATTGTGTTCCCTTTACCCATTTGCTCATCCACGCAGGACAAGAGATAGTGGCAGCCCTCCGTCCACATAACAACTCAAAAGGTGAAACACCTGTAGTTGAGTGAGGTGTAGTACGGTAAAACCACACCATACTTCCCACGGAATTGGCAACAAGACACTTGTTGGAAAGAGCTCCTTGGATAAATTCACCTAACACCCTATTCATGCGTTCAACCAAATCGTTAGCGAACTTTTGAGATGTTTTATACAACAATTTTGAAGAAAATTTTCAAATTCTGGACTGACAAATTGTGTGCCATTGTCTATTATCAAAAACTCTGGATATCCTTCCTTCAAGAAAACATCATTTAGAAACTCTATTACTGTCTTGGTAGTTACCTCTTTCACAGACTTGATCTCAGGCCACTTAGAATAATAGTCCATGAGAACCAACCCAAATCTTGAAGATGAATCAAGAGCATGAAAGGGAACTACAACATCTAACCCCAATTTTACCCATGGTGCGGAAGGCATTTCTATGGGGGTAAGAGGAGGAGTACGCAATTTAACAGCTTTGTCACATCTTGAGCAAATTACACAGGATTTAACATATTCATCTACAAGATTATCCATGGAAGGCCACCAAAATGACAATTGTACCCTTTTTTTCGTCAATGTTGCACCAAGATGGCCTTCAGGTGCATTCTTAACTAAAGCTGCTCTTAAAGTAAGAGGGGGTGCGAGTTTATCCCCTCTAAGCAAAAGATCATCTTCAATTGTGAACTCATCTGCAACTTGTAAGAAGGTTTTGAAGTCAAAAGACAGATTCCTCTCTTTAGGCCAACCATTCTCAACAAAATGCATTACTTGAACTAATGAAACATCATTTTTAAGAGCTCTACGCCATTTCTCCTCTGACACTGCACATAAATGAGGTACATCGACAGCCGCTACAATAAAATCTTCTTTGTCCTCTTGTTTGATATCTGGCTCAACTTCCATGGTGTCAGAAGAACGAGATAAAAAATCTGCACAACCATTATTTGAACTAGGAATATATTCTGCTGAAAAATCAAACTGAAGAAGTTTAGATGATAATCGTGAAATTCTGGGAGTAGAAAACCTGACATTCTTACCACTGAGAATAAAGACTAAAGGTTTGTGGTCTGTTTGGAGACAGAATTTTCTCCCCCAAATGAAATCTCTATATTTCATAACGACCCACCAACATGCCAATAATTATTTTTTGATTACAGAGTACTTAATCTCTGAGGTAGATAACACTCTAGATGCATAACCTATGGTCCTAACTTCTCTTCCTTTTTTTTGAGAAAGAGCTGCTCCCAACCCCACGTTGCTTGCATCTGCTGTAAGTGTGCAGGTGAGAGACGGGTCATAATGTTTAAGAACCTTTGGAGAGATCAATTGTTGTTTTACCCAATCAAACACTTCCTGACAATCTCTGTTCCATTCAAACACCACCCCTTTCATCAACATTTGGGACAACGGTCTTAACGTGCTCGCAAAATCAGGAATAAAGCGTGAATAGAATTCACATATCCCAAGAAAGGACTTCAGCGTAGCTTTATCAGAAGGAGCTTTTGATTTAACAAAGGAGTCAACAAGGCTCGCTTTAGGAAAAATTCAATTTTCATTCACTAAATGCCCCAAGTATTCAACTTCTTTTGCCCTGAACACACATTTGTCTCTGCGTAAAACAACACCATTAGTTTGAAATCTGGATAGCACTTCTTTTAGAATGTTGTCATGTGTAACATTGTCAGGAGCGAAAATAAGGACATCATCTTGAAATACAGACAGTCCATTAATCCCCTTCAGAATCTTTGACATCAAGCATTGAAACACTGATGCCGCTGATTCAAGCCCAAAGGGCATGCGTACGTATTGGAACGTGCCAAAGGGTGAGACAAAAGCAGTAAGGCATCTTCAACCTGATGATAGGCTGACGCTCAGTCTAATTTTGTGAACATTTTTGCATCTTTAAGGGTGGCTAATATTTCATTGATGTTAGGGAGGGGATGAGACTCTACCCATATTTCCTTGTTGAGGCAATGAAGGTCAACACAGACTCTCAGTTCACCATTCTGTATGCGTGCTACTACTCAAGGAGATAAACACAAAAAGGACTCTACAGGTTCAATTATCCCTTTAGCGCACAAAGAATCCAATTCCTTCTCAAGGTCCTGTCTGATGCTAAAGGGACCATTTCTCAATTTATGTTTGACTGGACAATCCCCTTCCTTCACAATAATTTCATGTTGGAAATCCTTTATCTTCCCTAGATCCCCTAAGAACACATGGGGAAACTCGCCCACAAGACCTTCAAGATCAGGATATCTCTTATGGCTAACACTTGATCTTTTGTTCCTGGCCTAAATACCATTCCAAATAGGCCTTGGTGGAACCACTTCAAAATGTTTAAGCCTTTGTGTGCTACATAGATTTTTCCAGCAATTCTCCTACCCTTGTACTCAAGGATATCTTCAATGTAACCAGACAGGTCAATTTCACGTCCTTCATACGATACAGCTTTGCGATCAGGCGGTAACAATGATCCATCAGGCCAAGTTGCTTGATACAACTCTAAAGTGATCATGGAAATGCAAGCCCCCGAATCAACAAGGAGACGTAGTGTTCGAACTCCAACTAGGACAATAACACCATCATCCCTTACTACAACTACCATGTTACTCAAGTCTTTTGTGACACATTCCTCCTCTTCATCGTGGACACATTGTTCTGTGACACATTTTACTTGTACAGGTTTGGACCGTGTGTTGTTTCTAGCAGTTTGACATACCTTTGCAAAGTGCCCTATTTTATTAGAATTTTTACATGTTACAAATTTTGCTGGACACTTACCCACATGAAACAAATATTACTTCTTGAGAAGAATGGGTTTTGATTATTCCATGAATTGTGTCTATCATAACTTTTGTTTTCAGCAGCCTTAGTATTTTTTATTTTAATTGCAGAAACAGGTTCATTCTTTTTCTCTTCCAATTCCTTAGCTGACAATTTTGACGTCTCTATACTTTTAGCAACCTTGATAGACTCTTCCAAAGTTGGATTACCAAGTGACAAAAGTTTATGTTTTATATTTTTATCAGTGCAATGGCAAATAAATTGGTCTTGAAACAACTGTTATGAAATGTTTTTGAACTGGCATTCACCTATTAGCCTTCTAAGTGCAGTGATATAGGTGTCCACATCTTCACCTGACTGTTGTTTTCGTAAAAAAATTTTGTGATGGAGCATAATGAGACTAGGTTGAACATCAAACCTGGTTTGCAATTCTTGTAATGTTTTTTGGTACTCCTCAAGAGGAATTTTCCTTGTCAATAGGAATAGCGGGAAGATGTTTTAACATGTCTATACCTTCATAACCTAAAGAGTACAAGAGCAGATATTTTCTTCTTTCAGGCCTAAACCTTGTCTCACCAATTGCCCCAAGATAGGTTTCAAATCCATCATACCACTGCTTCCATTTGATGGGTGGATCACCAGGTGTCTCTAGAAAGGGTGGAGGAGGTGCTACACTCTGCATTTCTAATTGATGAAACTAACAATAAATTATATTGCAATAAAAAGATATTTAAAAGTTAAGGTAGTGTTTTTGAGATGCACTATTTAAATGATCCACAAGATGGCAGTGTTGTAATGAGCAGATTAATAATGAAGGATAAATGTACAGAAAATAGGAAAAATAAGATGGGCTGTGTGTATCAGCGTTGGTGAATTATCCGTGTTAATCTGAGCTGATACACTTATATGATATGTATATTGCTCACAAAAATAGGCTGTCTGAATCAGCGTTGAAAATAAATCAATATATGCACTTTCTTGTTCTTCTATAAGTTTCTGTTATCTGTTAAGAAAATTGTATCTTGGCTTTAGCTGAATAATTGTATCCTATACGTATACAATAACTCAGAGTTGATTTATTTTTCTTTAATATGCTATGCACGTCAGCCCTGAAGTTGTATGCACATGTACTATTGCCGCTCCATTTGTCTTACCGCTCCTTTTATTTAATTGTCAGCTCACAACTTTCGGACGTTCGCCAATCTGATAAGAAAGTTGAATGGCAGCATACATTGTGACAACACCATTGAAAATGGATATGCGTTTCACTGCTGGAACGCAAAACACACCTCCCACGTTGTGACGTCAAGACGCTTCCAACATCAAGCATGCGACTTTAACTGTTGCTGGAATGCAGACCGTATCTTTGCGTTTCAAGGCACAGACAATGATTCCTTTTCTTTCCGCCCTGCTCCCTCACCGCAAAACATACCACGCATGTATCAGACAGCCTCTCCTTACTTGTATTGCTAAGGAGAGAGATCGCCAATGCTGCACAGACTTCTTCAAGCTCTTCTGCAGACTCCGTGGGTTCTTGATGAAGGCCCAGCGCTCATCACCATCAAAATGTGTTGTAGTGAAGAGAGAACACAACGTGTAGAAGGGCGGTCTGTAAGTTTATTCTCATTTAGCTGGACCATCAGAGCAGGGTGGCTACAGCCTCTGTGTAGGACTGTCAACTGCCTTCTATAGAACTCGTAGAACAGAACACTGGAATAATAGCGTTTTCACATACTAACATTCTGAAACAAGCCTAAGACACTACAAACATGTACATCCAACAAGGGCAGAAACTGTCAGTTGATTCCTTTGTGTTCTACTGCAGCTTCCCTGAGTGTTCTAAAGAACAACTAGAGTGCTAACAGTATATCTTATGACAAAAGTATGGCAAACCGGAAGCCATCTTGATTGGAATAAACTGATAACACTTAAAATATTTAATTTAAAAAAGAACAAAATGAGAGGGTTCATTTTGCCATAGAAATTATGATTAGTGCTACAGAAAGAAAAATTAGGGCACATTTTGACTTCTCAAATCCTCTTCGATTTCATTAAAAAATTCTGACATGCAGACTGAAACATGCACTTTGAATACCAGCAGCAGACTTCCCTGGTGAGCAGTAGCTTTACTACAGTGATCTAATGAGCAACTAGAGTGCTAACATTCAGAATTTATGGCAAATGTGTGACACATCTGAATGCCTTCTTGATGGAACAAAAGTAAAAAATGAAAGTATTTCCTACTGAGGAGACTGCAGTAAATGAGGAAATTAGGAAACTTCATTACAAATAAGGGGCAGATGTATCAAGATTCCAATTTGCGAATTCTAAATAGCAATTTTTTGCGAATCGCTATTTAAAATTCGCAAAATGGAATGTATGTACAAAATCGCTATATTTTAGCGATTCCTTAATATTCTTTATTTGCGAATTCGCATTTTGCGAATTCGCAAATAAGGAATAATTTTCAATGCATTCCTGAATGATTGTGAAATAGTTCTCACATTGCGAATTCGCAATTTGCTAATCGCAATTTGAGAATTATTTCAAGGGTGCAGGGGTGTCTCAAAGACAACCTGCTGCACCCCTGAAATTTACATGTGTGTGCATGTGGCGCACATACATGCCCTATGGGCATGTATGTGCGTCACATGCCACCCTCACAAATGCCAACTATGGCATTTTAAAAAGAAATCGCAAATTACCACCAACTACAAGTTGGTGGTAATTTGCGATTTCTTAACCCAAATCCGCAATCTGAAAAAGTTACATACATCTCATTTAAGGAATCGCAAAATTTGCAATTACTTAAATGCTTAAGCAAAATATAGATCGCAAATTTTTGCGATTCCTTATTTTGCGATATTTTGTTACATATCAATAAATGCTAAAATGCCTTTTGCGAGTCGCTAAGGCCGCAATTCTGCGAGTTGCAAAAGGCTTGATACATCTGCCCCTAAGTGTCCCAAGATGGCCACCAGAGACAAAAGAGCCCAAATGTAGCACAAATATCATCCAGATGTAGCCCACGTATAGCTCAATGACAGAATGTCCCAGAGTGTTCTTAAGAACAACTAGAGCACTTACTGTCTTATTTATGACACACCTCAAGCCATCTTGATTGGAAT
The DNA here is from genome assembly GCF_964263255.1 of Lissotriton vulgaris. NCBI lineage: Eukaryota > Metazoa > Chordata > Amphibia > Caudata > Salamandridae > Lissotriton > Lissotriton vulgaris. The sequence goes on along the minus strand of NC_141695.1, from coordinate 1,232,873,207 downwards.
AAACTGGTAACACTTAAAACATTTAATTTAAAAAGGAACACAATGAGGGGGTTCATTTTGCCATAGTAATTATGATTAGTGCTGAAGAAAGAAAAATGAGGGAACATTTTGAGTGACTTCTCAAATCCTCTTCTATTTCATTAAAAAAATTCTGACATGCAGACTGAAACATGCACTTTTGAAACCAGCAGCAGACTTCCGTGGTGAGCAGTAGCTTTACTACAGTGATCTAATGAGCAACTAGAGTGCAAACATTCAGAATTTATGGCAAATGTGTGCCATATCTGAATACCTTCTTGATGGAATCAAAGTAAAAAACTGAAAGCATTTTCTACTTAGGAAACTGCAGTAAATGAGGAAATTAGGACACTTCCTAACAAATAAATCTCTCAAGATGGCCACCAGAGACAAAAGAGCCCAAATGTAGCAAAAATATCACCCAGATATAGCCCACATGTAGCCCAATGACAGAGGTGTGCAAAACACTTCTTATTTTTGTGTTTTTGCAGTTTTATATAGTGCAGACTTGTCAGGACACAATCACAAATTCATTTTGGTTTTAGACATGTGGACAATTTGTACAGCAGTGCAGAGGAAAGCACAGAGCTGCAACATATTCATGTACATATGTCACATCCCTGTTCTTTGGAAGTGCCACAGTGCAGTGCAGCTAAAGAGCTTGCAGTGTCACACTGCAGTCCTTCCTCATAAATCCTCACCTATAAATTCACCATACAGTACTAATGCATTATTTCAGTCAATCATGCTATATACATATATTCAACCAAACATTCACACATTACCTTGCAATTATAGGTCTTTCTTTAACCATATAAGGTAGGTCTGATAAGAAATTTTATTTCTTCTGTATTTTGTTAATGTTTTTTTACAATTTTGTATTATTTTGGGTGTTTTTAAAAAAACTAACAAAAAAAGAACAAATAAAACAGGAAACTTTTGGAATTATTAATCATTCCAAAAAGAAAAAAAGAAAAATTAACAACAATGGTTGCGTTGCGCAGCACAAACTGCATCCATCGACTGCTCACCGAAGCATATAAGTTTCTTACACTTCATGCAGTGTTGCTCTAGAAAGGTGAATTCTGACCTAATGTCAATGCAGGTGTTCCTGAGGATGCCCCAGATGTACTTGCCACAGCAGGCGAGGGGTTTGAAGCAGCTTGCCTCATTTCCTCCCGAGCAAGATTGAGAGGATGTGTGGTTCGGAGATGCTTGTACATAGAAGCAGTGCCTTCACGACTTTTCAAAAATGGCGGCTAGAATCCATGCACCCATCATGATGTGTATGCTTTGGGTGCGCGACTACGAAAAAAAATTAGAAACAAGAAAATAATATAAATATATTAAAATTTAAATATAAAACAAAAAATCAACAATATTTCAGTTTGAATTTTTTACATTTTTTTGCAATTTTCATAAAAATATATAATGTTATTTAATGAATAATATATTTATAAATAACAGTTAAAAAAACTGTAGAAAATCAGTACAAAAAAATAGGTATAACTACTATTACACTTAAAAATTATCATTTAAGAAATCTTTGAAATTCACAAAATAAACCATAGGTTTCAGAGATGTTATAGTTGGAAATTAGCATTTAAAAAAACCTTAGAAATTCACAGAAAAAAACATAGGTTTCAGGGGTGTTATTCTTAGCTGGACATTTCACTCATACAAAACCATAGAAATTCCTCTGTTATAGTTAATTCTGCTAACTATATTACGCATACCCGCAATGCACTGCTGATGATCTTACATATTACATAATTCATGACATGGTCAGTGACATCACTGATGACATCTCAAATGACATCACTGATGACGTCATCTACTTGACGATCTGATACACCTCATCATTCACTAGTACAACCTTTTATCACTCACTGTAAAATACAGAGCACTATATTTGAAACTATTGACACACCAATACCAGTTACTACATACCCACGCACTGATTCCTAAGTCTACACACACAACTACCCATTCAACAACAGAATCACTTATACATGCAGTCACAAATTAATAGAACAATATCAAATGCACTTATTCACATATATAGACATTGACACATCAGCAGTCATCTTAGTCGGTTATGCAGTCATTTCCTCACTTACACAATTCAAACACATAGTAACTCATAGTTAATATGTTAAAAAATCACCAATACAATTATACACTCATTCATATAGTTACTCTCACAATCACTGACTCTTACAAATACTTAGTTATATACACAAACTCTTGCATACAATCCCTTTTATGTTTTTTACATTGTTGAAAATGTACAACTAAAACATATATTCGCTCACCAACACACAAATAAATACCCTCAGTCACCCAAACAACTGTTTCCACATGCACTCCTAAACCTATACATCTAGTCAATCAACCATTCACACATCTATGCATAGATTTACACACACACACACACACACACACCATCCAACCACACACAAACTCAGTGTCCCATACAAATACTCACCCAACTAATCAATAACTAGTATACATACTAATGTAATTAGTGACCAACTGATGCAGCATCTTATACAATGACAGAGACAGTGATGCACACATTCACATAATTTATGTATTATGTGAGACACTTTTAATTACTCATTTAAACAGACAGTCAGACAGCTACTAAATCCTCCATCCAGACAGTTATATATCCACTCAATCTTCAATACAGATTGGTGTATATATAATACATGTTTAAATTCCAAACTAACCCACATTCACTAGATGATGTCATCAAGGATGTCATCAGTAATATCATCAGTAATGTCATCAGTGATTTCACTGACCATGTCATGAATGATGTAATATGTGACATCATCAGCAGTGCACTGTGGGTGCGCGAGTTATAGTTCCAAGGAGGGAATACAGAGCAGCTACAGACCACAGCAAGTTGTTTCCCAATAAGTGCAAAAAGACAGGTTCAAAGTTCCATAGTGCTTGTATATTCACCCATAATGGTCCAGACAAGTGTCTGCCTGAGAAGACAATGGGGTTTAGGGGTTAATAGGAGACAAGAGGTGTAGAGCTGGCCCTTACCTATTGGCAGGCAACAGGGACAGCAGGTGGAGGAAGTGATCCAGCGGCTGGCTCCGGGGGAGACGCAGTGAGCAGACGGCCCTCAGAACACTGTGGAAGAGGCAGCAGTAAAGGGTGATCTGGAGAGACATGAAGGGCCTACCCCCTGGGTCCCCGAGAAATGAGGAGGCGTCAGCAAGGAACGGAGACCAAAACAAGATGGCTCTCAAACCTCGGACGCCATCGGGGACTGCAGGAGGACCCAAAGGCCTGTGCGGCAGCAGCAAGATTGCCCTGGAGCCAGCAGAGGTGCATAAGGGCGTGACTAGGCCAATGGTTCCAGCAGGAAACACAAAGAGCAGCTGGGCGCATTGAGCAGCAGAGGACATGGCACTCAGACGTGGGTCAGAGAGGGATGTCTGGCTCGCTCAAGAGGCCCTGAAGAGAGCATAGCTGGCTGAGAGGAGCAGAGGTCCCTGCAAGGAAAACAGCATGCCTCCTGGTGACAGACAGTGAGTTCAGGAGACCCCCTGAGCCTCCCCTGGGGTCTCTGCAGTGTGAGGAGGCAGCCGTGGGATACCGAGATTGACGCAAGATGGTGCCTCACCCTCAGGGCATGTGGGAAGGCCTGGGCAATGTTGGGGAGATTTCCTTGGAGCCAGCAGAGATGTGAGAGGGCCTGACTCAGACGAGGGTCCCAGCAGGGAATGCAGAGAGCAACTGGGCTCATAGAGCACCATAGGATACAGCAGTGAGGCGCGGGCTAGAGAGTTATGCATGCCCACTCTAGAAGCCCTGAACAGTACTGAGCTGGCAGAGAGGACCAGAGGTCTTCAGAGGAAGAGAACTTGCCTCCTGGTGATAGACAGTGAGTGTGGAGGACCCCCTGGGCAAACGTGACTTTGGAGCATTTCACCTGCGATTGGCCGGGCAACAGGAGGGCCGGGCCACTCCTGTTTGGAGAGGGACTTGGGGAAGAGAAGGAAAGCTATGCATCAGAGCTAGCCGTGGCCCTGATCAAAGAGTCAGATTACTGGGTGCAGCATCCTTGATGAGGTCAGTGGGCCTGGCAGGTCAGAGCATTCGAGAAAGCAGAGGGCAGCGCCACCACAGGAGGTATAAACATCTTTATTTAGATATATAAAACATATCTTTAAAAGTTTCTACCGGCACATTAATACAATCTTACAGCTTAAAAAAGATTAAAAGATGTCAATTTAAAGGTTAGCACTCCCAGACAATGCCGGTGGGATTAGGTGCACATTATTCTGCACAGTGGTCCAATTTTTCTAAAAGCCTGTAGGCGTACTGAACGAATTTAGCCAATTTTATGTTTAAGACAGTGTTCTCTAAGGACAGAGCAGCAGTAATGGCATGTCTGCAAGTCCGAACTCCCAACCTGTTCCATTCCGGCCTGAGTAGGCGTCTGCGTTGGGACATGAAGAAGGGGCATATACAGAGCACGTGCAAAAAGGTTTCATTAGCTGACCCGCACCCTCTGCACGTTTGATCGGTTCTTTCTTGGCGCCATACAGGGAGATTTTGTAGGAAGCGCCAATCTCCAAGTCTTAGGGCGATCAGACATCGCTTTAGATGATAAGAGAATGTTATCGAAAGATAATTGGCCGGATAAAGTCGTTTATAGGAGTTGGCTACTGCCCAAGCATGGCTGCGTTTCGCAAGGAGAGCTTTGTCCATGATCAGGGATTTCAGTCTTATAGCTTTTTTGATTGTAGTTTTGAAGGCAGTCTGGCTTGGGTTGAGGGCCCAGAGTTCCGCAGCAGATGTTTGTTGGATGTAATCATTTAGGAGGCGGCCATATGTTCCTCCTGGATTGCTCACACTGATTTCATTCCAGACCAAGAATTCCAAGGTGCCAGCTTCTGTCTTCCTTAATTTGTGGATCAGATTAAGATATGAGCCAACATCAGAGGATTCATAGTTAGTTAAGCCCAGCTCTAGTCTGACCTGTGCCGGCGAGGAGGAACTCGGCAGGTGGAGCAGTTTTTTGTATAGTTTGGTTGTTAGATTGTTTAGAGACTTGTTCATTTTTCCCTTGAAGATCTCTATACCGTATGAAAGTGTGGGGCCGATCTTTGCTCTAAGCACTTCCAGTAAGGGCAAAACCGTGGGACCTGAGAGTCTCCTCGATAGCTTAGCCAGGGATATCATTAACACTGTTGCCTTGGCTGCAATCACAGTACTCTGTTTGGTGAAACTGCCCCTGGAGTCCAAATGGACCCCTAGGTATTTGTACGATTTGCCGATTGAGATGCTTTTTTTGTTTATTGTCCAGCCTCCACCGCTGTAGCGTTTTTTTCCAAACGGGACAACCATGGTTTTTTTCATGTTTATTTCTAGTTGGTTGATGACCGTGTATTGCATTAAGGCATCCAGAAGTCTCTGTAGCCCCACTCTGGTGAGACTGAACAGTGCCAAGTCGTCGGCATATAAAAGATTGCATAGTGCCGTGCCTCCTACTTTTGGTGGATGACTGATTACTTCCTCTAGCGTGCTTAATAGATCCGCTATGAATAGATTGAAGAGGAGGGGAGCCAGCACGCATCCTTGTTTGACACCACGAGAGGTCCAGATTTTCCGGGAGAGATGCGCGCCAGACCCTAGCTTCACTCGGACCCATGTATTGGAGTACAGCAGAATAATGGGATTCAAGATGTTGTCTGGGATTCCCCACTGCTTCAGTTTTTGCCACAGCGCTGCCCTAGGCACCCTGTCAAAAGCTGCTTTGAAGTCGACAAAGCAGCAGAAAAGCGACCTGGAATTTGTGAGGGCTTTGTCGATGATGGTGGAGGTAGCCAGTAGGTTTGTCAATGTTCCTGATTTGGCAACAAATCCTGTCTGATTGAAAGGAATCAGATTTTTTTCCTTTGCCCATTGTCTAAGATCCTCCAGGATGAGGCCTGCAAAGTGTTTTGCTTCTATGTCCAACAGGGCAATTAATCTATAGTTGTTGGGTTGTCTCGTGGACCGGCTTTATAGATGGGATGGATAATAGCACCTCTCCAGGAATCCGGGATGGTTTGGTGGTTCAGGGCCACCACAGGAGATCAACGAGTAACTCTTCTATAGTGTGAAGCCCCACTGTAGATTGCAGGAAACAAGTGAGGACTGTGAGTACTTATTAGGAGTGGGGGCATAGCCCTAATGGCACACTCAAGGGTATGTCCACGAAACAGGCAGCCTCACAGAACAGGGAAGTGCAGAAAATGGCAGACAAGGGCAACCTCACCCTCCGAGGAAGACATAGAAGCTCCAGTCACCCACTCTTACTTAGAGTCCCTGTTCTCTTCATTGAGAGATGACCTGCAACAGGTCAAGAGGGACCTCACTTGCAAGCTATAGTCTAACAGGAAGGAGGTAAGCATGGGCGGAAAATCCATTTCGCTCGCGGATTTTGCGGATTTTCGGTAAATTCGCAATCCGCGAGATCCGCGAATCTCCCGCAAAATCCGCAAATCCGCGAGCAGCGGATTTTATGGCTTGCTCGCACTGTTCGCGTGAGTTCGCGGCTTGCCAGTACAACTTCGCACCCCGCAAGTAAGTGCTAAATTGCAGAAATACGATCTTAGCAAAACTGAAACTACTTACCAGGTTCAAAAGTTCAGGCTCATCATTAGTAGCCATTTCCTGTAGTGCTTCCTGAGGGGCCCCTCCAGAGTTCAGTTGCCAGTTGCAACTATTATGTGACCCTGCTCTGAACCTCAGAATAGTTACACATATGCCACAAAGGTCCTGAATTACAGCTAAGGGAGACAAGCAGGAGCCAGGCTGGAAGTTAAAATCCATTAATCAGCCCCTAATTCATTATTGTCAGTTGGGGCAGGGCAGGTGTTGTAACTAATTTTGCAACAATGAAAGCACTTAGCAAGTGCAAAAGATCACTAATCAGGAAGCACTAAGGAAGCAGGTGCCAGCTAAAAAAATATTCTGTGACACATTAATCAGCCCCAAATTAATTCAGGTCACTTGAGGCAGGGAAGGTGTGCTTTGCTTTGCCGAAAATAATGTACACTGGACAACCAGAGGGTGTGGTGATGAAACAGAGGGTGGCATGGGTGGGCCAACTGGTGGCATGAGTAGTCAGAGAGTGGCAGTGGTGACAGAGAGTGGCAGTGATGAAGAAGAGTGTCCCAAACAGGCTGGACACGTAGAAACAACAAGTTCGCAAAACTTGCGACCCGACAGGTAAGTTCGCAAATTGCGAAATTGTAAAATTCCTCGCGAACTGGCAGAAACACGCGCGAACACAAAAAAAAAAAATCCGCAAATTCGCGGGAATTCGCGGATTTTGCGGATTGCGAGTTCGCAAATCCGCAAAATTCGCGAACGCGAGATTCGCAAAATTCGCCCATGCTTAGAAGGAGGTGACAAACATTGGGGATCGAGTGGATGCCCTGGAAGGTCATAGGAGCACACGTGATGAGGAAATTGAACAGCTACAACAAGAGATAATTCGACTCACAGATCAGCAATTGGACTTGCAGGCCCAAGCGGAGGATCTCGAGAATGCCTAGAAAATAAATAATATCCGGATCGGTGAGGTTCCATTAGATGCGGAAAAGGGAGATGTGGAAGTTTACGTAACCGACCTCTTCGCACTGGTCATGGGGCAGTAAGTGGACAACTTAACCTACGTACACAGCTTTCCTCTGTCGGAATTTATGAGGAGCCAAATCATCACCACAAATAAACTTCCAAGGCCATCCTATAATGCTGTTTCAGGATCTCGCTGCTTCAACACTCCAAACACGGAAGGAGTTTTGTCCAGTAACCTCCTCCCTACTGGATCATAAGATTCCCTACTCCCTCGGCCACCCCCTTAGGCTGAGATTTTGCTGACTGGACCAACTCCATCACCAATGCTCCTTGATGGAGGCATGTGCACTTCTGCAGATCAATGCCCAGGGCCCAGAGAACACAGGAGTGGAGAGGCGAAAGGGCATGGCAAGTGGTCACCTGAGGTGGAGACAGGTGACCCCTTGACGTGGAGGCTCCAGGCTGGACTCAGATATCATTGCATCAGAGAGGACAGCCCTGTTGGAGAAGCTATCAAAAGACTCAGGTTCCTAAGACCCTGTTTAAAGACATGAATCATCTTACGGGGTGGTCGGGCGGCTGGATGGTCAAGTTACCCTGCTAAATTTTTCCACTGGATTGGGGTTGGATCATCATGCCCATCCCACATTCTGGGGACAATTGTTGTTCTTTGTTTTTTAATTGGCAGGGTTCTGGGTACTGTATACAACATTACTTCTTTGCAACAATTCAAATATGGTCAGGGAAGTTTATACATAGGTAATGTTAGAAATGAAACATATTACCTATAAATTGCTCATATTTTGCGTGATTATGTTAGCATTTATTTAGCTATCTTATAATATATTCTTGTTGGATGAATACACAATTAACAGTTATGTGAGTTAGGTTATTATCTCTGACACCATTTTAAGTTTTTAAGATGCCATTTTGAATTATAATCAAAACTGTTACTTGCTTATTTAGGAGAAATGGTCCTTGATAACTTTCGTTTCTCAACTGCTGAATCTTGCTCATTAACACATACCTTTTCTGTTACATAGAGGCCTTCTCCCACCTTTCTAGAGGGGAGGATAAGCCAGATGACCTGGGGCAGTAGATAGCTTGTGCCAAGCTGCAGAATTGAAACTTCTGTTCTGTACCACCATTGTATTACGACAGCTACCAGTATTTTTCCATTGTAGGCGGGTCTTTGTAGGCTCCGCAACATACATTATGTAAACTTTATGCAGGTTAGAATCAGTCCATCATAAGCCTTCATAGGAGGCTGGTGAGACTGGACTCCACTGCAGTGTACTTTATGAATTAACTAGTTTTCTTGCATTCTCTACTGCGTCATCGACTCTTCATTCTTGGGAGGCTAGAGGAGGTTGAGAGTGACCCAGATGGCCCTAGTTGGGTCACTTCCTGCAGTTGGGCAGGGAAGAATGTGACAAGTAGGAGGCAGAGAAGAATTTAACAAGTAGGTGGGAGGGGAGCAAATGGTGTGTTAGTCTTTTCCCAAGATCTCCATGGTGGGAGGTTTAAAGGCGCTGTCACTCAATGTTAAGAGGCTTAAAAACCCAGTCAAGAGACGTGCCATCATCACTTAATTGGAACAGAAACTGGCTGATATATGCTTACTTCAGTAAACCCACCTGTAGTCTAGCAATTGGCACAGGTTACGAACCAGGGCATTTTCCCAACCGGTTTTCTCTTCCTCGCCGTGAAAGGCGGCAGGGGTGTTACTGCTTTTCTCATGCTCATTCAAAGGGAACAAAGGGATTAAAATCATAGAAATCAAGAGCCATCTTTCGGGGTATCGGGTCCATATGGGTTTACAAAATTTGGTGATGGGCTCTATCTATACCCCAAGCGAGGGTCAAGAAAAATTCATTCTGGGGGCGGTGGCGGATTTTATGTCAACAGGGGATCACTGGGTCATCCTGGGGGGGGACCTCAATTTAGTGTTATATAATGATTTGAACCACTCTGTTCAGAGTCAAGGGAATGAGGGGCCATTATCAAAGGATGAGTCCCAATGGTTGCATGAGTTAGGCTTGAGAGATCCCTGGAGAGATAAGCATCCAGACATTCGTCACTATACCTTTAACTTCCATGCGCACAAATCCCATGCCAAACTAGATTATTTTTTATTGTCCCGGGAAGTACAAGAATCTCTAGAGTCGATAGAGATTGAGCTGTGTGCCCTATCGGATCACTCCGCAGTTTGTAAGGAGCTGTCTCTCCATAGGGTGGGAACCCAGGCACGTACCTAGAGACAACAGGAGACTCTTCTTGCCAGACAGAAAGTGGTTGAGCAGATATAAGTAGCAATAGAGAATTACATGCAGACAAATGAAATGCCGGAGGTGAAAACCTCAACGGTTGGGAGGCAATGAATGTGGTGTTAAGGGGAGAGTTTATTTTCATTTCGGCAGAGGATAACAGGATAAGATGGGAAGAACACTCTCAGCTCCAACAATATGTGAGAGAGCGGGAATGCATCCATCATCGCACAGGGGCGCCTAGAGTATGGAGGCAATTAGAGGCAGTCAGGAAACAACTAGCCGGACTAGACTTGGATTATGCCAAATATGCTCTTGTACATCTCAAACACTCTTTTTATGTTGGAATAACAACTGCGACAGGTTATTGGCAACCAAGCTTAAGGGACAGAGGCAGTTCCTAGTGGTGGAATCTCTGCAGGTGGAGGATGACACTGGAAACAGGAAATGAGCAGATTGCGGAGAGATTTAGTGCCTACTATGCAGCCCTGCATGACTCACAAGCTTGCCCCGTCCCAGATATTAAGAGCTACCTGGTGGGGGCCAAAGTCACACGTCTGATGACAGACCAGGCATCTAACCTTGATTCACCGATTGAAGTAGAAGAATTTATTTCAGCGATTTCAAGGTTAAAAACGTGTAAGACACCGGGTCCCGACGGCTTCCCAGCGGCTTTTTTTTAAATCTTTTGCAGGGAATTGGCCCTGATTCTCACTAGGGTCTTTAACTCCATTAAGGGAACAGACCTATACATCTAGTCAATCAACCATTCACACATCTATGCATAGATTTACACACACACACACACACACACACCATCCAACCACACACAAACTCAGTGTCCCATACAAATACTCACCCAACTAATCAATAACTAGTATACATACTAATGTAATTAGTGACCAACTGATGCAGCATCTTATACAATGACAGAGACAGTGATGCACACATTCACATTATGTATTATGTGAGACACTTTTAATTGCTCATTTAAACAGACAGTCAGACAGCTACTAAATCCTCCATCCAGACAGTTATATATCCACTCAATCTTCAATACAGATTGGTGTATATATAATACATGTTTAAATTCCAAACTAACCCACATTCACTAGATGATGTCATCAAGGATGTCATCAGTAATATCATCAGTAATGTCATCAGTGATTTCACTGACCATGTCATGAATGATGTAATATGTGACATCATCAGCAGTGCACTGTGGGTGCGCGAGTTATAGTTCCAAGGAGGGAATACAGAGCAGCTACAGACCACAGCAAGTTGTTTCCCAATAAGTGCAAAAAGACAGGTTCAAAGTTCCATAGTGCTTGTATATTCACCCATAATGGTCCAGACAAGTGTCTGCCTGAGAAGACAATGGGGTTTAGGGGTTAATAGGAGACAAGAGGTGTAGAGCTGGCCCTTACCTATTGGCAGGCAACAGGGACAGCAGGTGGAGGAAGTGATCCAGCGGCTGGCTCCGGGGGAGACGCAGTGAGCAGACGGCCCTCAGAACACTGTGGAAGAGGCAGCAGTAAAGGGTGATCTGGAGAGACATGAAGGGCCTACCCCCTGGGTCCCCGAGAAATGAGGAGGCGTCAGCAAGGAACGGAGACCAAAACAAGATGGCTCTCAAACCTCGGACGCCATCGGGGACTGCAGGAGGACCCAAAGGCCTGTGCGGCAGCAGCAAGATTGCCCTGGAGCCAGCAGAGGTGCATAAGGGCGTGACTAGGCCAATGGTTCCAGCAGGAAACACAAAGAGCAGCTGGGCGCATTGAGCAGCAGAGGACATGGCACTCAGACGTGGGTCAGAGAGGGATGTCTGGCTCGCTCAAGAGGCCCTGAAGAGAGCATAGCTGGCTGAGAGGAGCAGAGGTCCCTGCAAGGAAAACAGCATGCCTCCTGGTGACAGACAGTGAGTTCAGGAGACCCCCTGAGCCTCCCCTGGGGTCTCTGCAGTGTGAGGAGGCAGCCGTGGGATACCGAGATTGACGCAAGATGGTGCCTCACCCTCAGGGCATGTGGGAAGGCCTGGGCAATGTTGGGGAGATTTCCTTGGAGCCAGCAGAGATGTGAGAGGGCCTGACTCAGACGAGGGTCCCAGCAGGGAATGCAGAGAGCAACTGGGCTCATAGAGCACCATAGGATACAGCAGTGAGGCGCGGGCTAGAGAGTTATGCATGCCCACTCTAGAAGCCCTGAACAGTACTGAGCTGGCAGAGAGGACCAGAGGTCTTCAGAGGAAGAGAACTTGCCTCCTGGTGATAGACAGTGAGTGTGGAGGACCCCCTGGGCAAACGTGACTTTGGAGCATTTCACCTGCGATTGGCCGGGCAACAGGAGGGCCGGGCCACTCCTGTTTGGAGAGGGACTTGGGGAAGAGAAGGAAAGCTATGCATCAGAGCTAGCCGTGGCCCTGATCAAAGAGTCAGATTACTGGGTGCAGCATCCTTGATGAGGTCAGTGGGCCTGGCAGGTCAGAGCATTCGAGAAAGCAGAGGGCAGCGCCACCACAGGAGGTATAAACATCTTTATTTAGATATATAAAACATATCTTTAAAAGTTTCTACCGGCACATTAATACAATCTTACAGCTTAAAAAAGATTAAAAGATGAAAGAAAATAAAAACAGAATACAATGTGGCTTTCTTATCAGTGCTTACTGCAGCATGTCAATTTAAAGGTTAGCACTCCCAGACAATGCCGGTGGGATTAGGTGCACATTATTCTGCACAGTGGTCCAATTTTTCTAAAAGCCTGTAGGCGTACTGAACGAATTTAGCCAATTTTATGTTTAAGACAGTGTTCTCTAAGGACAGAGCAGCAGTAATGGCATGTCTGCAAGTCCGAACTCCCAACCTGTTCCATTCCGGCCTGAGTAGGCGTCTGCGTTGGGACATGAAGAAGGGGCATATACAGAGCACGTGCAAAAAGGTTTCATTAGCTGACCCGCACCCTCTGCACGTTTGATCGGTTCTTTCTTGGCGCCATACAGGGAGATTTTGTAGGAAGCGCCAATCTCCAAGTCTTAGGGCGATCAGACATCGCTTTAGATGATAAGAGAATGTTATCGAAAGATAATTGGCCGGATAAAGTCGTTTATAGGAGTTGGCTACTGCCCAAGCATGGCTGCGTTTCGCAAGGAGAGCTTTGTCCATGATCAGGGATTTCAGTCTTATAGCTTTTTTGATTGTAGTTTTGAAGGCAGTCTGGCTTGGGTTGAGGGCCCAGAGTTCCGCAGCAGATGTTTGTTGGATGTAATCATTTAGGAGGCGGCCATATGTTCCTCCTGGATTGCTCACACTGATTTCATTCCAGACCAAGAATTCCAAGGTGCCAGCTTCTGTCTTCCTTAATTTGTGGATCAGATTAAGATATGAGCCAACATCAGAGGATTCATAGTTAGTTAAGCCCAGCTCTAGTCTGACCTGTGCCGGCGAGGAGGAACTCGGCAGGTGGAGCAGTTTTTTGTATAGTTTGGTTGTTAGATTGTTTAGAGACTTGTTCATTTTTCCCTTGAAGATCTCTATACCGTATGAAAGTGTGGGGCCGATCTTTGCTCTAAGCACTTCCAGTAAGGGCAAAACCGTGGGACCTGAGAGTCTCCTCGATAGCTTAGCCAGGGATATCATTAACACTGTTGCCTTGGCTGCAATCACAGTACTCTGTTTGGTGAAACTGCCCCTGGAGTCCAAATGGACCCCTAGGTATTTGTACGATTTGCCGATTGAGATGCTTTTTTTGTTTATTGTCCAGCCTCCACCGCTGTAGCGTTTTTTTCCAAACGGGACAACCATGGTTTTTTTCATGTTTATTTCTAGTTGGTTGATGACCGTGTATTGCATTAAGGCATCCAGAAGTCTCTGTAGCCCCACTCTGGTGAGACTGAACAGTGCCAAGTCGTCGGCATATAAAAGATTGCATAGTGCCGTGCCTCCTACTTTTGGTGGATGACTGATTACTTCCTCTAGCGTGCTTAATAGATCCGCTATGAATAGATTGAAGAGGAGGGGAGCCAGCATGCATCCTTGTTTGACACCACGAGAGGTCCAGATTTTCCGGGAGAGATGCGCGCCAGACCCTAGCTTCACTCGGACCCATGTATTGGAGTACAGCAGAATAATGGGATTCAAGATGTTGTCTGGGATTCCCCACTGCTTCAGTTTTTGCCACAGCGCTGCCCTAGGCACCCTGTCAAAAGCTGCTTTGAAGTCGACAAAGCAGCAGAAAAGCGACCTGGAATTTGTGAGGGCTTTGTCGATGATGGTGGAGGTAGCCAGTAGGTTTGTCAATGTTCCTGATTTGGCAACAAATCCTGTCTGATTGAAAGGAATCAGATTTTTTTCCTTTGCCCATTGTCTAAGATCCTCCAGGATGAGGCCTGCAAAGTGTTTTGCTTCTATGTCCAACAGGGCAATTAATCTATAGTTGTTGGGTTGTCTCGTGGACCGGCTTTATAGATGGGATGGATAATAGCACCTCTCCAGGAATCCGGGATGGTTTGGTGGTTCAGGGCCACCACAGGAGATCAACGAGTAACTCTTCTATAGTGTGAAGCCCCACTGTAGATTGCAGGAAACAAGTGAGGACTGTGAGTACTTATTAGGAGTGGGGGCATAGCCCTAATGGCACACTCAAGGGTATGTCCACGAAACAGGCAGCCTCACAGAACAGGGAAGTGCAGAAAATGGCAGACAAGGGCAACCTCACCCTCCGAGGAAGACATAGAAGCTCCAGTCACCCACTCTTACTTAGAGTCCCTGTTCTCTTCATTGAGAGATGACCTGCAACAGGTCAAGAGGGACCTCACTTGCAAGCTATAGTCTAACAGGAAGGAGGTAAGCATGGGCGGAAAATCCATTTCGCTCGCGGATTTTGCGGATTTTCGGTAAATTCGCAATCCGCGAGATCCGCGAATCTCCCGCAAAATCCGCAAATCCGCGAGCAGCGGATTTTATGGCTTGCTCGCACTGTTCGCGTGAGTTCGCGGCTTGCCAGTACAACTTCGCACCCCGCAAGTAAGTGCTAAATTGCAGAAATACGATCTTAGCAAAACTGAAACTACTTACCAGGTTCAAAAGTTCAGGCTCATCATTAGTAGCCATTTCCTGTAGTGCTTCCTGAGGGGCCCCTCCAGAGTTCAGTTGCCAGTTGCAACTATTATGTGACCCTGCTCTGAACCTCAGAATAGTTACACATATGCCACAAAGGTCCTGAATTACAGCTAAGGGAGACAAGCAGGAGCCAGGCTGGAAGTTAAAATCCATTAATCAGCCCCTAATTCATTATTGTCAGTTGGGGCAGGGCAGGTGTTGTAACTAATTTTGCAACAATGAAAGCACTTAGCAAGTGCAAAAGATCACTAATCAGGAAGCACTAAGGAAGCAGGTGCCAGCTAAAAAAATATTCTGTGACACATTAATCAGCCCCAAATTAATTCAGGTCACTTGAGGCAGGGAAGGTGTGCTTTGCTTTGCCGAAAATAATGTACACTGGACAACCAGAGGGTGTGGTGATGAAACAGAGGGTGGCATGGGTGGGCCAACTGGTGGCATGAGTAGTCAGAGAGTGGCAGTGGTGACAGAGAGTGGCAGTGATGAAGAAGAGTGTCCCAAACAGGCTGGACACGTAGAAACAACAAGTTCGCAAAACTTGCGACCCGACAGGTAAGTTCGCAAATTGCGAAATTGTAAAATTCCTCGCGAACTGGCAGAAACACGCGCGAACACAAAAAAAAAAAATCCGCAAATTCGCGGGAATTCGCGGATTTTGCGGATTGCGAGTTCGCAAATCCGCAAAATTCGCGAACGCGAGATTCGCAAAATTCGCCCATGCTTAGAAGGAGGTGACAAACATTGGGGATCGAGTGGATGCCCTGGAAGGTCATAGGAGCACACGTGATGAGGAAATTGAACAGCTACAACAAGAGATAATTCGACTCACAGATCAGCAATTGGACTTGCAGGCCCAAGCGGAGGATCTCGAGAATGCCTAGAAAATAAATAATATCCGGATCGGTGAGGTTCCATTAGATGCGGAAAAGGGAGATGTGGAAGTTTACGTAACCGACCTCTTCGCACTGGTCATGGGGCAGTAAGTGGACAACTTAACCTACGTACACAGCTTTCCTCTGTCGGAATTTATGAGGAGCCAAATCATCACCACAAATAAACTTCCAAGGCCATCCTATAATGCTGTTTCAGGATCTCGCTGCTTCAACACTCCAAACACGGAAGGAGTTTTGTCCAGTAACCTCCTCCCTACTGGATCATAAGATTCCCTACTCCCTCGGCCACCCCCTTAGGCTGAGATTTTGCTGACTGGACCAACTCCATCACCAATGCTCCTTGATGGAGGCATGTGCACTTCTGCAGATCAATGCCCAGGGCCCAGAGAACACAGGAGTGGAGAGGCGAAAGGGCATGGCAAGTGGTCACCTGAGGTGGAGACAGGTGACCCCTTGACGTGGAGGCTCCAGGCTGGACTCAGATATCATTGCATCAGAGAGGACAGCCCTGTTGGAGAAGCTATCAAAAGACTCAGGTTCCTAAGACCCTGTTTAAAGACATGAATCATCTTACGGGGTGGTCGGGCGGCTGGATGGTCAAGTTACCCTGCTAAATTTTTCCACTGGATTGGGGTTGGATCATCATGCCCATCCCACATTCTGGGGACAATTGTTGTTCTTTGTTTTTTAATTGGCAGGGTTCTGGGTACTGTATACAACATTACTTCTTTGCAACAATTCAAATATGGTCAGGGAAGTTTATACATAGGTAATGTTAGAAATGAAACATATTACCTATAAATTGCTCATATTTTGCGTGATTATGTTAGCATTTATTTAGCTATCTTATAATATATTCTTGTTGGATGAATACACAATTAACAGTTATGTGAGTTAGGTTATTATCTCTGACACCATTTTAAGTTTTTAAGATGCCATTTTGAATTATAATCAAAACTGTTACTTGCTTATTTAGGAGAAATGGTCCTTGATAACTTTCGTTTCTCAACTGCTGAATCTTGCTCATTAACACATACCTTTTCTGTTACATAGAGGCCTTCTCCCACCTTTCTAGAGGGGAGGATAAGCCAGATGACCTGGGGCAGTAGATAGCTTGTGCCAAGCTGCAGAATTGAAACTTCTGTTCTGTACCACCATTGTATTACGACAGCTACCAGTATTTTTCCATTGTAGGCGGGTCTTTGTAGGCTCCGCAACATACATTATGTAAACTTTATGCAGGTTAGAATCAGTCCATCATAAGCCTTCATAGGAGGCTGGTGAGACTGGACTCCACTGCAGTGTACTTTATGAATTAACTAGTTTTCTTGCATTCTCTACTGCGTCATCGACTCTTCATTCTTGGGAGGCTAGAGGAGGTTGAGAGTGACCCAGATGGCCCTAGTTGGGTCACTTCCTGCAGTTGGGCAGGGAAGAATGTGACAAGTAGGAGGCAGAGAAGAATTTAACAAGTAGGTGGGAGGGGAGCAAATGGTGTGTTAGTCTTTTCCCAAGATCTCCATGGTGGGAGGTTTAAAGGCGCTGTCACTCAATGTTAAGAGGCTTAAAAACCCAGTCAAGAGACGTGCCATCATCACTTAATTGGAACAGAAACTGGCTGATATATGCTTACTTCAGTAAACCCACCTGTAGTCTAGCAATTGGCACAGGTTACGAACCAGGGCATTTTCCCAACCGGTTTTCTCTTCCTCGCCGTGAAAGGCGGCAGGGGTGTTACTGCTTTTCTCATGCTCATTCAAAGGGAACAAAGGGATTAAAATCATAGAAATCAAGAGCCATCTTTCGGGGTATCGGGTCCATATGGGTTTACAAAATTTGGTGATGGGCTCTATCTATACCCCAAGCGAGGGTCAAGAAAAATTCATTCTGGGGGCGGTGGCGGATTTTATGTCAACAGGGGATCACTGGGTCATCCTGGGGGGGGACCTCAATTTAGTGTTATATAATGATTTGAACCACTCTGTTCAGAGTCAAGGGAATGAGGGGCCATTATCAAAGGATGAGTCCCAATGGTTGCATGAGTTAGGCTTGAGAGATCCCTGGAGAGATAAGCATCCAGACATTCGTCACTATACCTTTAACTTCCATGCGCACAAATCCCATGCCAAACTAGATTATTTTTTATTGTCCCGGGAAGTACAAGAATCTCTAGAGTCGATAGAGATTGAGCTGTGTGCCCTATCGGATCACTCCGCAGTTTGTAAGGAGCTGTCTCTCCATAGGGTGGGAACCCAGGCACGTACCTAGAGACAACAGGAGACTCTTCTTGCCAGACAGAAAGTGGTTGAGCAGATATAAGTAGCAATAGAGAATTACATGCAGACAAATGAAATGCCGGAGGTGAAAACCTCAACGGTTGGGAGGCAATGAATGTGGTGTTAAGGGGAGAGTTTATTTTCATTTCGGCAGAGGATAACAGGATAAGATGGGAAGAACACTCTCAGCTCCAACAATATGTGAGAGAGCGGGAATGCATCCATCATCGCACAGGGGCGCCTAGAGTATGGAGGCAATTAGAGGCAGTCAGGAAACAACTAGCCGGACTAGACTTGGATTATGCCAAATATGCTCTTGTACATCTCAAACACTCTTTTTATGTTGGAATAACAACTGCGACAGGTTATTGGCAACCAAGCTTAAGGGACAGAGGCAGTTCCTAGTGGTGGAATCTCTGCAGGTGGAGGATGACACTGGAAACAGGAAATGAGCAGATTGCGGAGAGATTTAGTGCCTACTATGCAGCCCTGCATGACTCACAAGCTTGCCCCGTCCCAGATATTAAGAGCTACCTGGTGGGGGCCAAAGTCACACGTCTGATGACAGACCAGGCATCTAACCTTGATTCACCGATTGAAGTAGAAGAATTTATTTCAGCGATTTCAAGGTTAAAAACGTGTAAGACACCGGGTCCCGACGGCTTCCCAGCGGCTTTTTTTTAAATCTTTTGCAGGGAATTGGCCCTGATTCTCACTAGGGTCTTTAACTCCATTAAGGGAACAGATTTGAATTTTAAAAAAATTTATAAAGCTCGCGTTCACTGTGCAGTTTCTTGGCGCTAGAGGGTTCTTGAGCTAAGGCGGACGCAGGGAGCTATGGGCTGAAAGCTTGTTGGAACAGAAAAGTCTTGAGAGCTTTGCGAAACTCAAGATAGGAGGGGGAAAGTCTGACCTGGGGTGGGAGAGAGTTCCAGAAGGTGGGTGCAAGAACCAAGAATTTCAGACCTCCAGATCTTTTTTTCTTAAATCGGGGGAAAACTAATAAAGATTTAGAAGAGGGGCGTAACGCTCTAGAGGGGCAGTAATTAGCGTTGGTGGAGTTGATAAAAGCAGGGGCAGTGCCCGCCCGAGCTTGAAAAGTGAGACAGCCAAGTTTGAAAAGAGCGCGTTGTTTGATGGGGAGCCAGTGAAGGGCAATAAGAAGGGGTGAAGAGTGATGATATTTGGATAGGCCATGTACCAGGCGAGCAGCCTGGTTCTGCACCAGCTGGAGACGCTGGAGTGCGTAGGCGGGAGCACCATTATAAATTATGTTCCCGTAATCGATCTTGGATAAGACCATGGCCATCACTATAAGTTTCAGTGCAGAGGGGGAAAAGAACTGGGATACTTTCCTGATAATGCGCAGGGTGAAAAAACAAGAAGAAACAACAGAACTGATGTGAGAATGGAGTGTCAAATCCTGATTGAGAGTAATAGCAAGGGTTTTGACTGAAAAAGAGGGCGTGGGAGGTGAGCCAAGGGAAGGGGGCCAAAATGAAGGAGATCAGGGGTTGTCACTGCCTCCAGTCAAAATCAGTTCTACTTATCCGGGTTGAGTTTGAGATGGTTTGCATTCATCCAATCCCGGATAAACAGCATGACGGTCTGGAGGCTAGCGGCGCCCGATAAGGGGGGAAGAGAAATTAAAAATGAGTTGGAGGTCATCAGCATAGTTGTAGACTGTG
Organism: Lissotriton vulgaris; assembly: GCF_964263255.1. Taxonomy (NCBI): domain Eukaryota; kingdom Metazoa; phylum Chordata; class Amphibia; order Caudata; family Salamandridae; genus Lissotriton; species Lissotriton vulgaris. The sequence goes on along the minus strand of NC_141695.1, from coordinate 1,232,853,352 downwards.
ACCTCTAGTTGTTGCAGTGCAGAAATAAGGGGGAAAATGTAAAGATTGAATAAGAGGGGGGAGAGGGAAGATCCCTGGGGAACGCCGCAATTCACCCTGCGGGGCAGGGCAGAGAATTCAGCAAGGTGGACTGCCTGAGTACGATCCACCAGGAAGGAACCTATCCAGGTCAGTACCTGTTCCCCCATGCCCGCCGCCTTGACACGGGACAAAAGGATGGAATGGTCCACCGTGTCAAATGCGGCGGGCAGATCTAAGAGGACCAGGGCTTGAGGGGTGTTAGTGTCAAGTCCCTCCCTGAGTTAGTCCATGACCGAGATAACCACCTTCTCAGTGGAGTTGCGGGGACGAAAGCCCGCCTGAAAGGGTGCGAGAGAATTACTGTCCTCTATAAAAGAGCTGAGCACCTGAGTGAAGTGGGACTCAGCTACCTTTCCCAGATAAGGGAGAAGGGATATGGGGCGATAGTTTGCCGGGGAGGACGGGTTGGCGCTAGGGGTGGGCGGCCAGCTACGCTCCGTCTGCGGAGTGTGCGTAGTGCCGCCTACTCCGCATTTTGCGGAGCTGGCGGAGCCAGGCGGCACTCCGCAGACGGAGCGTAGCTGGCCGCCACCCGCCTCCCTCCCGCCCTCCCTAAATACTTTGAAATAAAGAAATGAAATAATTTAAAAAGCACTTACCTTGCCGCCGCTGCACCCCGCCGCGTCCCCGGGGCTCACTTACTTCCGTCTTCCGTCTTCCGTACTAATGCGCATGCGCGGGCGGCCGCGCATGCGCATTTTCACGAGAAAATGCGCATGCGCGGCCGCCCGCGCATGCGCATTAGTACGGAAGACGGAAGATCGCGAGCCCCGGGGACGCGGCGGGCAGCGGCGGCAAGGTAAGTGCTTTTAAATTATTTTATTCTTTTATTTCAAAGTATTTAGGGAGGGCGGGAGGGAGTCGGGTGGCGGGGCTGGCGGCCAGTGGTGTTTGCGGAGTGGGGCTACGCGGAGTGCGGAGGTGGGCGTAGTTTCTCGCCCACTTCGCGTAGCTCCGCGAAGCCCCACTCTGCGAACTCCGCCCAGGGTTAGTTGGCGCCCGTTTTTTTAGTATTGGAAGAATTGTGGCAGTTTTGAAGGAAGCAGGGACAGAACCAAGCGTAAGGGAATTATTCAGCTGGGGAGCCCGACTTGACACGCCTCAGTAGAGGGAGCAGAGATTCTTTAGTCAGTGAGGGAATGGTAGTGAGAGACCGATTATTGTCCGGTGGCTGCGGATGGGTGAAAGTGGGCGAGGGAGGAGGGATGTTAGCTTTGATGCGGACTATTATTTCGATGAAGTAGTCGTTAAGCGAGTTGCATAAGGACTGGGAGGGGGGATCTTGGGTGAGGTTCTGTCTGATGATGCCAGCTCGTGGATGGTGGAGAAAATCTCCTGAGACTGGTTTTCTGCAGCTAAGATACGCCCAGAAAAGTATTCTGTTTTGGCTGTCAGGATGGCTTGTTTATATTCGCTGAGTTGGGTGGTGAAGAGTAGTCTTCGGGTCGGGCAGTAGGTCCTTCTCCAAGCTCGTTCAGCCTGCGTAGCTCTAGTTTTTTGGCTTTAAGGCCAGGATTGAACCACTTGTTAGCATTGTGGGTGCGGTTGATGGTGACCCGTTTCAGGGGAGCCACTGGGTCACAAGCTTTGGTGAGCCAGTGGGCCAGAATAGTGGCCTGAGGGTGTGGGGCTAGGCCCGATAGATCTGGGCAGGTGGTAGCTAGTGAGTTACACAGGGATGGTATGTCGACTTGAGTCCAATTCCTTGCCCAGGTGTTTTTAGGGGAGGAAGATGTTATTTTATGGCTTAGATCCAAAGAAAAGGCGAGCAGAGAGTGATCTGACCATGGGCAGGGCAATATAGTAGGAGTGGAGGTCGGGATGTTTAATGTCCAAATCTGATCGAGAATGTGGCCCTTAATGTGGGTGGGGCCATGGACATGCTGAGTGAAATTGAGGCTGAGGAGTAGATGGGTGAAATCTTTGGAAGTGATGTCTTCAGCGGGGTCAGTAGGCCAGAAATTAAAGTCTCCCAAAACGAGGACAGCGGCATTATTGACTACTAAGGTGGCCAATATGTCCTGGAAAGCAGAAAGAAAGCCAGAAATTGGCTGGGGCGGTGTATACATTAACACACAGGTGATAGGGGACTTAAACGAGGTTGAACGTACTACGAGGCAGTCAGCTGCTGGCAGCCTGGGTGACGCGAATATCTGAAAGTGGAATTCCTTGCGGGCAATCAGCGCTACACCGCCACCTGCTCTATCCTCAGGTCTATCTGCGTGAAGCATGGGGTAGTGAGGCGGGAGGGCTGCCAGTACACTCGGTAGAGAATCAGATCTGTACCAAGTTTCAGATACCCTCCAATCGTTGACGGCGGAGGCTTCAATTACAATCGTAGTCATGCCGGGGAAGGACAAACTTCATTGTGGGTCCTACGGACCCATCTCCCTCTTGAACGTGCACTTGAAGCCACTGACGGGCAGCCTGCCTGACTCTGTTCATGCCTGAACTAGTCAAGCCCGATCAGGCGGGGTTCATTCTCAACATGGGTTGAAAATCCATTCCGATCGCGGAATTCGGAGGTTTTTACAATTTTGCGGTCCACGAATTGCACGAAATTGTCAAAAAATTCGCAATTGGCGAGTTAGCAGATTTTTTTGTTTGGTCGCGCTTCAAAAACACATTCTTGTGCGCGCGGCGTTGACTTAACGTGATTCTGAGTTCGCTGAGTTGTTTTCGTCCGGTTTGCGTGCGCTGCGCCATTTTTGATCTTGCTGCGTGATCGCATGAGACTTTTCGACCGCGAGTACGTCATGGCGTGATCGCGCAAGACTTTTCGACCACGAGTACGTCATAGCGTCCTGCCATATTGCACTGGGAGACTTTCAGAACGCAAATACGTGATAAGGGCCCGCGATCACGCCGATGCGCCGTGCAGCTGACATCCGGCGGGAGATTTGAACAGCTCGCTTTGCCGAAATAGCAAAAATTGCAATTCTGCACAATAAATCTATCACTGGCAGCATAAACCTTCTGAAATATTTGAAGATTTGGATCAGGATAGCTCCTCAGATTGACATTTGGCTGCATTTTTTTGTGCAAGGAGTCCATTTTTGGGGGGGTGGGAGGGAGGAAGTGCACCACAGTCTCTAACTTCCTGTTCCTGTCCAGCAGGCTCCTCCCAGTGCTTTGTCCATGTCCTGGTCACTTTTTTATTTGGATCTGGAGCTGGAAGGATTACTCTTTGTGGCTGCTGCTGGATATTTGTATTTGAGGACTTTTTGGGAGGATCACTTTTGTATTTGAGATTTTACAATTAAGTTGGTGTTGTTTGTTTGGGGCATTGCACTTGCTGCAACTACAATTTATAAACGTTTTCACAACTTTAAATAATATATATTTTGGGTACCCACAGTATCCAGTAGGCCCAGGCCAAGGTTAGTCATGGGTGCATGATAAACTGTTTCTGTGAGTTTTGTTGAAATAAATATAATTTATGGCATGTTATTGAGTAGCTCACTGTTATATCTGGAGGTTTTTTTAATTTTGCGGTGCATGTTAAAGGCACACTAGCCAGTAGGCCCAGGGGTACTCAGTGGTGCATGGGCCATGTCTGTCTGTGGGGCCTTGTGAATTTACGGATCATTTAGGGCATGGATGCCATTGGATTGGGGTGATTTTTTTGCGTGTATTTAGATTTTTTGGGTGTTGTTGGGGCCTGGTCCAGGGCCTGGTCATGTGGGTAGGGGCCATTTTGAGGCCTGGTCCAGGGCCTGGCCATGTGGGTGGGGGTCTAGGGGCCATTTTGAAGCCAGGCAGTGTGCTTTGTGCCATAGGCCTGCACCCAGTCTGCCTTGCTTTCATCCATTATGCCCAGGGGTACTCAGTGGTGCATGGGCCATGTCTTTCTGTGGGGTATCTTGAATTTAAAGATCATTTAGGGCATGGATGCCATTGGATTGGGGTGATTTTTTGTGTGTATTTTGATTTTTTGGGTGTTGTTGGTGCCTAGTCCAGGGCCTGGCCATGTGGGTGGGGGCCATTTTGAGGTCTGGTCCAGGGCCTGGCCATGCGGTTGGGGGTCTAGGGGCCATTTTGAAGCCAGGAAGTGTGCTTTGTGCCATAGGCCTGCACCCAGTCTGCCTTGCTTTCATTCATTATACCCAGGGGTACTCAGTGGTGCATAGGCCATGTCTTTCTGTGGGGTCTCTTGAATTTAAAGATCATTTCGGGCATGGATGCCATTGGATTGGGGTGATTTTTTGTGTGTAATTCGATTTTTTGGGTGTTGTTTGGGCCTGGCCCAGGACCTGGCCATGTGGGTGGGGGACATTTTGAGGCCTGGTCCAGGGCTTGGCCATGTGGGTGGGGGTCTAGGGGCCATTTTGAAGCTTGCAGTGTGCCTTGAGAGAGCGCCATGTCAGTTAAGATTTTGTAGGGGTGCATCCTATGCCCGAGTAGTCAGCACCCACATATTTAGAGGACTTACTAATATAGTTTAGAAATGTAACATTAGGCTAAGAATCAGTGTGAGATGAAGTAAGGTGCTTATTAATTGCTGACAATGTAGTGCCTTAAATAATTCATGATGCTGTTTAACATAGAAATGTATTTTCATGTGAAATGTCGCATTAATAGGTATGTGCTTCATTGATATAGAGATGCGTTTATTAATGAGTGGATTAACATAGGCTTCTAATGTTAAAATGTGTAGCTTGCATTAAAAATAATGCTTTAAATGATGAAATGTCATGCTCACGTTATGTTGGTTGTGCATTTAAACGTGCAGAGGCCTGGTACATGCTGAAACCAGTAGAGGCCTAGCTGAATTTCTTTTAGTTACCTTTAGTTGAAGAAAATGATTCCTCTTTGAAAAAGGCTGTCTTCAGCAAATATTGAAATGTAACTTTGGAGCTGTTCTCATGCGCTTCTGTTGCAGGTGCAAGGTCGAGTAGCTCGTTAGGTAGAAAGGCCCATTGTGTAGGGAGCTAGGAAGTAGGCGCGAGCGCAGAGGAGCAGCCAAGGAATTTGGGAGTACAACATTCAGCGAAGAAGGTGCCTGGGACCCAAGGACACTTCAACGGACGTTGGTGAAGAGGTGCCATGCTGGAAAAATCCGAAGGTCAGCACCTGCCGGAGGGGCGTACCTGAAGGCATGTCAACTGTTTATGGGGTTTTGTATTAGGGACAGTACCCGAGGGTGGAGACTCAGTCGGACTTAGCCAGCCTGAAAAGTAGGTCAGAAGTCAGAGAGTGGGCTTTAGGGAAAGGCAAGATGTAGATAGATGGTGAATTTGAGGCAGAGTAAGGGGTAGAAAGGAGCATCTTAGAATGAGCTCGGATGCTGAGCCATCCAGGAAAAGTGAGTGTACTTCTTAGGAAGTCTTCACTGCTGACACATTTATTCTTGTCGGGGACATGCTAAGTAGGGATGTCTCTTTAGAGTTAGTGTAGGGACAGACTAACCATAATTTTTCCTTTTCTGTAAATGCATTCTAGAACTCAAGTGGGAGCTATCATCGCCTGCCTGATGGTTCTTGAGTTGATTTTGATTTTCATCTTGAGTCGTCGGAGACTCTTGCGTAGAATTATGTTTGTAGAAGTGCCAGTCTATCTTCTGAATCTTTTATTTAGATATCTGTACATCCAATTATGTTTGGCTTTGTAATAAATCTTTAATTTTCCAGTCAGTAGTCAGTCTTCCTTTTAGTCCAAATTTTCACTGGGTTGTCAAGTTAATTTGGTCATGCTTATGAATAATTTTCCCTCTACGCTCTAAGACAGGTAAAAAGGTCCAGTCGACCTGCTCTGGGATTCTGGATAATGGTAGGTAAAATCTAGACGAGAATCCCATCTTCCCCAGTTGGTAGCAGAGGATGGTTCCTCACAACACACCTGAAGAAAGTAGGCGCAGGGGACAGGACAGTGATTGCGGGGAATCAAGCGGGTCATGTAGTCAAGATACACTGAGGACGGCAATAAAGGCGAGGAGGATTGATGTGATGCGGCTAAAAGCATAAGTGGATGAAATAGTGGAAGGAAACTTGCCATTAGAGAGAATTGAACCTTAGGAAGCAGATGAGCTGCTGTTTGTAGCAAAGGATGTGACTCGAAAAGCCAGGTCGACCCATGAGAAATTGACTGAACTCGCAAATATATATGATGTGGACTTGTCAAGGACATAAATGCTCCAGGGTAATCACAGATTGCAATATACTGACCAAGATTTAGATGAAAAGAGAGTGATCAGATTAAAGACTCATAATAGAGAATTCCTTATAGGGATACGAGCATGGAACAAGCTTGACAAATGGGAAGAAAGGTGGTCAAAGAAAAATAGTGTTAGAAGGAGTATCACTGAGACCCCCCCTGCAGGAGGGGGAATAGTGAGAATGGAGGCATATCCTTTGCAGGAGGTGGCCCATGGGGGTTATGTGCATGTGCCCTGCAGTGGGGAAATTTGGCTGCCTTTACGAATGATTTCCCAAAGCTGCGGGAGAGTCCAGTTGAGTGGTACAAACAGGTAGAGAGGTAAATTAAGATCTCGAAAGTGCTGTGGATTGATTTGAACACCTTGTTTGACATTGTGGTCCCAGGGGATTTGTGGATAGCATGCAAGGTCAGTGTTGAATGGTCCACTGTGGAGCCAGAGCGAGACGCTGCCACAAATGGACCCTCACCTCTTGTAATGAAAAAATATGAGCAGGTGATCACGTGTGTTAGAATCGGGTGTCTCTGGTTGGCACAGGTATGCATTTGTGGCAAACAGGGACCCTCTCCTCTAGTCAGGGTAAGAGAACTACTCCTTTAGAAATAACCCTTGCTCACCCTCTAGGTATTGTGGCGCGAGCAGACAAGGCTAATCTTCAGGGCGATAGTTAGTTAAGCATTTATGATCACACCAGGAAATCCACTGACCCACCACAAACGGACACCAGTCGTAGGATTGTATAAAAAATACGTAGACTTTATGTAAAAATATATGCAGGATTATTACAAGACCATATAACGTTTAGCGAATGAAGGCCACCAGATTTAAATAAGCAATTGTTCTTAAGTGTTGTTGGATAGCAAGGTACGATGACATGGAAAACAAACGTTGCGGACCCTGGATCCGATGCGAACTCGGGATAAAGTTCCAGTGTATCTTGTGATGAGTGTCTGAGGCGTTTCAGGCGCGGCTACTGGTGAGGGCGGACCGTGGACGAGGCCAACGGTTCTCCAAAGGATCTATCCGGTTCGGAGCCCCCTCGAGGTGCGAGGCGGGAGAGCGGGACTGTGTGGAGGGTTGTGGCGTTCCGGGATCTGATGAAGCTCACGGGGCGAGGCGCCATTCAGGCCTGCAGGGCGTACTACTTCTTAGCACACCAGGTCGTACCTATGGATCTGTGTGGGGTGTAGCGTTCTCGGGCAGACGGGTGCAGCACCGGGCCTTCGGTACCACAGTATGGAAGGCCTTTCTTGAGGTGCGGCATGGCCTTGGTATGCAGGAGGGAAAAGCGAGACAGTCGGGTATGTTACGACGTATGGACCATCTGAGGCTATCAGATGCTCTCCGTGCAGATTCCGGCGGGAGAAGATGAGAGGCGCACAGCGTGCTCCGTAGCAGGTGAGGTGACAGGAGAGCGGGTGGCCCGGCACGGAAGCAGAGAGCGACTCAAGCTTGAGCGGGGCTCTCTGCGGCGGGGCGGCCAGGCTCCGAGCTGTCACGACCTTGGAGGGCAAAGGCACCTGAGTCACAACTCCGGCGAGGAAATAAGAACTAAAGGCCCAACAGCAAATGGCACAGGCAGAATGGAACCCAATGGTCCTGGGGTTCCGTTCAGGGGCAAGCTCGTGATCAAGCCCTTGGAGATAGTTTCAGGCACAAGTCTTCAAAGTCCTTTCTGGTCTTTTCCTCTCCGTCCTCAGCAAGGCACCACTGCAGGTTTCCTTCTCCTCAGCTTCTCTTGGTCCTTCTAGTCAGCTAGAGGTTCGTCGTGGTCAAAACTGGATCTAATTTCTTGGGAGCAGGGCTCCTACCTTTCTACTCGGTTTCTTTTGTCTTGGCAGGCCAGGGGGCCTGAGCCTGGTTCAACCCGGTTTTGGAGTACTCTGTTGACAGGACGCTGCCGTCTTCTTTCAGGGTGCAGCGCAGGGACATCCAACGCTCCGCAGGAGGTGGAGCCAGCTTTGTGGTGGTGGAGCACAACCCTATTCAGAGTCAAGGACTACTCCGCCCACCCATCCTGGTGTAAGCACCCTATTCACCACCTGGTCACCCCGACTGTCCCCGGGAATTCCCCAGCCCTGTCACTCACACAAATCCAGACAACAGATACACATCCTGGCAGAGGCGGGCTGAAATAGTCAGGCGAGCAAATGCTAACTTTCTAAAAGTAGCAGTTGCAAACACAGGATATTAAAATAAACCTTGCTAAAGGAAGTATTTTATTATTCTGAGTTCAGGCATACCAAACTCGACATGCCACCGTGTTCCCTGAGCCGGCCGGGACTATAGCGTGTAATAGTTCCAGCCGCTCACCTCGGCCTAAGAGAACAGGCAGCCCTTCAATAGTGAAGAACGAAAAAGGGCGGTAATTCACTACTAGGACATGCCACACACATCAGGGCATGTCCTACCTTACGCTTACAATGCACCCCGTCCGTATGCCGTCCATAGGGGTGACTGATATGAAGGTTAGGGAAGGTTTACGGACTGGCAAGTGTGTGCACTTGCGCAGTCAGCGTGTCAATACCAGACTGTATGTAGGGTCTGCGATGGCGGACCCGAGACATCTTTTACGAGGCCGCTTCGGTGGGTGGCGCAACCAGCGCCGCAGGCCCACTAGCGGCATTTGTATCTACAAGCCCCGGCACTCCTGGTGCACGTTACTGGGGAATGACAGTAAACCAAATAAGCCAATCATGGAAATCAATTACGGATACACTTTATATTGGGAGAGCATATGCACTTTAGCCCTGGTCAGCAGTGGTGAAGTGCCCAGAGTCATCAAACCAACAACAACAGGTCAGAGAGAATATTGGAGGAAGGCAAAAAGTTCAAGGGTGACCTTGCCGAGAGGGCCAAGTCCAACAACGTGGTTGAAATCTAAGGTACCACCACAGGATATAGATTGGGTGAAAATTGACCGGACGACTCAGGAGCCTAAGGAGACTGTGCGTGAGTATTATAAGCGATTGTTACAGGTCTTTAAGCAATACAGTGGGTTGGATGTGATGGACCCGAAGGATATGCGACAGTTTGTGTCCAAGTTTGCTCTAGGATTGAGGCCTGATATCTGTCTTATGATTCAGCAGCATTTAATTTGTTGGCAGAACAAGCCGCTGGATAAGATCTTGAGGTATGCTAGGTACTGCTGTTATGAAATAAAGTCAAAGTCTAAAAACCTTAAGGATAAGCTAATGATGGTTCAGATGCAATTGGCTGACAAGGGAGGTCAGGCCCAGTTGGGTGGTGGAACCTTAGGGAGGAAACAGAATAGTCAGAAGAAGGGAAATGAGGATGACTCGAAACCCAGGGTAGATTTGGCAACACTGAAAAAGACTACTCAATGCCACCAGTGTCATCAGATTGGACACTGGAGACGCGATTGTCCCTTTAATCCTGCAAATCAGGAACAACAGGAGGAAGAGGAGGTTCAGGTTCAAGTACCTCAGGTGACAACAACGACAGTAGCAAAGACTAAGACGATAAAACGGGGGACTGCAGCTCCTCGGATCCAAGTTCCCCAGCCATCGAAGGTCTCGTCAGGGACTAAAGTTTATAAGCAGATGCCTCTCTTGACTGAGGGTGATGATTGCTACTTTGACCCGTAGGCATGACGATGCCTGAGAGGGGAGGAGGACTGCACTCTTGGGGCAGTCCTGGAGGTAGACCAGAGGGCACTATTTGTAGAAGCTGATGTTGACGGTTACCCTACCACCTTTTTGGTTGACACTGGTGCTAACAGCTCTACTGTGAGATCTGCAGTAGTTCCTAACCTATCCCTCTTGGGACAGCCAATCCAAGTTGTAGGTGTTGCGAATAGGAGAATGACAAATCCTTTGACAGAACCGATTCCAGTGAAGATAGGAAATTTCAGGGATAAACACCATTTTGTGGTGTGTGATTCGAGTCCTGTGTGTTTTGCTAGGGAGGGATTACATTCAATAAAATTGATGTTCTTTGTCTCCAGGAGACACATCTCCCCTGGGCAAAGAGGAACCTTCTGTTCTTAAATGGGTTTGACTTGGTTGCCTGCTCATTACAATCCTCAATGATCAGAGGGGTCGCCATTCTGGTTAGGAAATCTCTGGGAGGTGTTAAAAGGGTGAAGGCAGATAGCTGTGGCAGATGGGTGATAGCTGAGCTGGAAATGGGCTTTACCCTATGCATAATATATGGCTCGAATGGGGATGATCCAGAGATTTTCAATTTTTTAGAGGTTGAATTAGTTGGCTTGCTGACGACTGTAATAGTATGTGGAGATTTAAATATCTCGGCCAATTGGGGGGGAATGCAAACTATAATGGTCGGAAGCCCCGGGTCTTTAGGGCGATAAAAGCAATGATGGAATCACTGGGCTTAGTGGATGTTTGGGGTACTAAGGAGCCCCAAAACCCTGGCTTCACTTACTTTTCAAACCCAGCTCAGAAGCACTCCAAGCTAGATTATCTGTTTATTTCCACTTCAGAAATTAATAGAGTATCCATATCCAGGCTACCGAGGGTGCTCTCGGATCACAATCCCTTGATAATTATATATCAAAGGATTTGTGGTGGAAGGGTTAGATCCCCATGGTCCTTTGGGAGGAGATTATTGGAGGATGCTAGATTTGTTACCTACATTAAGAGCTGGTCCGATGACTTCTTTTCTGCCAATAGGTATAGCTCATTCCGCAGTATAGTATGGGAATCTTTCAAAGCGGCCTTGAGAGGAGAAACTATTAGTTTTTCGGCTAAATTGAGAAAAGAAGATAGGATGGCTGAATTACAATTATTGGAGAGGCTTACAATTACCAAAGAAGAGCATGTCAAGGCTATCGCTTTGGGCGGGGATGGTAGTAATAGCCACAATATACTTATGACCATTAAGGCAGATCTACAGAAAATGATTACTCAGAAGGTGATGGGGGAATATCAGGCTACAAGAACCAATCGGTACGAAACTGGAGAACACACTGGTAGAGCCCTGGCTCTTCGTCTCAGGCAAGAGCAGTCTAAAAATGTAATTAAGAAGATAGTTGAAAGGGGTAGGGAATATACAGAAGCTAAGGATATTTTACATGTCTTCAGAGACTTCTATCAGAGTTTGCATGATGAGGAGACAAGGGACGGAGTACAGCAGATAAATATGGAGGATACAGGCCCACGCCTCGATGCCTCACTTCAAGAAGAACTTGATAGGGACATTACCGAAATGGAAGTAAAGGCTGCCCTCCAGGAGCTAGCCTCAGGGAAGGCCGCCGGTCCTGACGGCATTCCCTTGGAGGTATATAAGTGCATTGAATCAGAAATCATTGTTTTGTTAGTAGACCTTTTTAACAGGATTGTCTGTACTGGGCAGACCCCGGATTCGTGGAAAGAGATGAACATCATTATATTTCATAAAAAAGGGAAACCTAGTGAGAACCCGGGGTCCTACTGACAAATTTCACTGATCAACTCTGATACCAAGTTGTACTCCAAGATTTGGGTCTTGAGATTGGGCAGGATTATTGGCGGCCTCGTCTCCCCTTGGCAGCATGGGTTTGTCCCCGGCCGTGGCACGACGGATCATACCAGTAGAGCAATAGCTCTATTTGACGCCCATGCTGCCACGGGAGAGGAGATGGCCATGATCCTGCTCGACACAGAGAAAGCTTTCGACCGTGTGGTCTGGAGCTTTCTCTGGGGTATCTTGGCAGGAAGAGGATTTGGGCAGAAAACCATTAGAGCGCTCAGAGCGATGTATCAAGATCCTGTTGCTAGAGTTACGGTCATGGGCGAGAAATCAGATCTGTTCTCTATAAAAAGGGGAACACGTCAAGGATGCCCGTGCTCCCCAATTCTTTTCTCTCTATATATTTATCCTCTTATCCAGGCCATATTAGGGTGCCCTAGATTAAGACCAGTGGTTATTAATGGGTTTGAAAACAAAATTTTAGCTTACGGCGATGATCTCGCTGTATTTTCTTCTGATCCCCAGCAGGCAATGGTTGTTTTGTCTGAGTTGACAAAACAATTTGGTGCTAGCTCGGGGTATTTATTAAATGAAGCAAAGACCCAGATTATTTGCACAAAAAATATAGTTAAATTAGATTCAAGATATGTGGATGCAGCTGTATACTTAGGGGTGACAATTAATGCTGCAGGCGAGAAAATAGTGGAAGGTAACTATGTACAGCTTATTAAATCAATAGAGACCGATTTGAGAAGATGGGATGGGCTGCATCTCTCATTGATTGGAAGGGTAAACTCAGTCAAGATGACAATATTTCCCTAAGATATTATATCTCTTCCGGGCCATACCACTATTTTTGGAGGAAAAAATAATGTTGATCTATATTTATTAAATTTATTTGGCAATATGGGAAGGTAAGGCGGTCCACAAACCTCCTGTCTCTCCCAAAAGAAATGGGGGGGACTGGCTTGGCCTAATTTAAGACTATATCATTGGACATGTCTTTTAACTCAAATGACCGTGCTCTTCCAGCCAGAGGACTCCCATAATGATTTAAGCCCCGAAGCTCATCAGCCCCCTCTATATATGAGCTGCTGTTAGGAAGAAAGGCGATGGGCATAATGCTCTGTGAAGTAGATCGAAGATTCTATAAAAAAAGAGAGATACAAGAATATTGACAGTGCTTGGAGGGTATGGAAGGCCAGAAATCTGTGTAATATCCCAAAAATCAATCCATATATTCATATCTGCAATTCTAGCCTCCTCTCAGGATTAGGTGCAGACAGGATACTAAAAGTTTGGAGTGGGCTGGGCATTAAGACTCTATGGGAATTAATGGATGGAGAAGGGATTATAAGCTTCGAGGCCCTACAAAATGGCTTTGGAATCCCAGGGAATCATTGGTTTGTATATGCCCAACTGGCTCGTTCCCTGAAGGCTATTAATTCAAAACCGCCACCTCCCGATAATAGCCCCCTTTTGGACGCATTGACTAGTGGTTGTAAAAAAATTAAGTCCCTTTATAACATCCTTATCCTAGAGATCCATGATGACGTTGACAAGACTGAGGTAGCTTGGTCTAGGAAACTTGGAAACCCAGATGTAGATGTTGACTTGGCTCTGTTATTGAACAAAATATTTTTAGAGCCACAAACCTAAGAGACCAGCACTATAAAACGGTGTTTAATCTGTACTATACACCAGCGAAATTATTCGCATGGGGGTTAGAGTAGATGATACGTGTCCAAGATGTGGGGGTGGACAAGCAGATTTATTGCATATGTTTTTCAATTGCAGACTCCTGACCCCAGTAAAAAATGAGATCGAAAAATTCTGGGAGGGGCTGCTAGGTCATAAGATCGATCTATCCCCTACCTTGATGATCTTGGGCACCGACTCTAATTTAAATCTGGGGAAAGAGGAAGAAGCTTTGGTGTTTATATCCGTGGCTGTGCTCAGGATTTTGATTTCAGCAGGTTTGAAGGATGTTGTGGCACCATCCTTTCAAATGTGGCTCTCTAGGCTTCGATGAATCCATAATATTGTGTCATGTCTGTACGAGCAAAAGGGGGTGAAAACACAGGACTTTGGAAGAAGGTTTTGGGCCCTGATTACAAATTGGAGGCAGATCAATGCCGTAAATGTTTGACTCGCAACTTTGCACACTATATGTCATATGTAATGGATTATTTTGAGGGTCTCGTGCTATGAATTGCGAATAAGAGGAATTAGGCCCTGTATAACTGACCTTCCAAGTTTTTATGTACTTTTGTATTATCGATCGAAAGTATTTATTTAATGAGCTTGTTGATCAATTGATGTTTTTATGTCCAAACCAATTCAATAATGTATTTTATCTTTGTGATGCATTTTAAATCCCAATAAAAAATATTTTTTTTAAAAAAGGGAGGGATCTCCAGTGCAAGCTCAACTGTACCATCTATTGCACCCCTAAGGGAGTGGAACTGCAGACGAATGATGATGATGCTGCCTTTAAGGTCGCAAACCCGCATGTGTGCATAGAAATGTACCCTGCTTTCACTGTGGAAGAACTTCCACTTGATCTGAGAGATTCAGTCTCACGGGAGGTGTGGGATTTTACAGGAGAAGATGTTGGATTGATTAAAGGAGTTGAGCCAGTCAAGATTCAGGTAAAACAGAATGCTGAATTCCCGAGAACCCCTCAGTATAATTTGACCCCAGAGACGATTGCAGGGATAAAGCCTGTGATTGAGTCCATGATTAAGCAGGGAATTCTGAAGGAGGTCATGGGCAGTACATGTTATTCCCTGATCATGAGTTTGCAGAAACCGAGTGGGAAGTTTAGGATTGTACAGGACATGCGGCGAGTAAACAACATAGTTGCTCCCTGTTGTCCAGTGGTACTGAATCCATCAGTGGTACTGTTTCAGATTCTGTGTCAAGCTGAGTGGTTTACTGTGATTGGCCTTTGCCAGGCTTTCTTCTCAATTCCATTGCATGAAGAAAGCCAATTTCTTTTTGCGTTGAAGCTGGAAAATTGTGTCTTAACATGGTGTTGTATACCTCAAGGGTATACAGAGAGTCCATCGATCTTTAATCAGATATTGAAAAAGAACCTCAAGAGTCTAGTCCGGCCGCAGAACTCTGTTCTCATCCAGTACATAGATGATCTCCTTGTTGCGTCAGAGACGGAAGATTCATTCAAAATTGATACCATCACCTTACTGAACCATTTGGCAGAGAATGGGCACAAGGTGTCGCCAAACAAGTTGCAGTACTTTCTGAATGAAGTGCAGTATCTGGGTCACAGAATTGAGAAAGGCAAAAGGAGGGTGTCACCTGACTGGATTGAGGCAATCATGAATGTGATGGTGCCTTCCACCCAGAGGGAAGTTAGGATGTTCCTAGGGATGGTTGGCTAATGTCACCAGTGGATTGCCAATTTCTCACTGAAAGCAAAGCATTTGCAGAGACTGACGCACAAGGATGTAAGTGATCCGTTACCATGGGACAACGACTGTATGAAGGCTTTCCTTGAGCTGCGAGAGGACCTATGTCGCGATCCAGCGCTTGAAATGCCTGACTACAACAAGTCATTTTCAATGTTCTGCTGAAAACGAGAAGGATGTGCATTGGCAGTTTTAGTTCAAGATCATGGAAGTGTTCATAGACCAGTTGCCTACTTCTCAGCTACTTTAGATCCAGTAGCTGCAGCGTTGCCCGGATGTCTAAAATCTGTTGCTGCAACTGGTGTCAGCATTGAGAGATGTGAAAGCATTGTGATGGGTCATCCACTGACAGTGTATGTACCCCATTCAGTGGAGTTGTTAATGACCAGGACCAAGACACAGCAAAACACAGAAGATGATGGATGGAATGTTGCACAATGGCAAAACATTCCCCCCCAGTCACAGATCTGGGTTTAATGCATCGTTATTTTGCTCAACAAGCCACCCCAGTTCAGACATGGCCATATGCAAATCAGCCTTGAACCTGTGCCTCATGGCTTAGCAGTTCGGGATGGACTGTTCCCATGAGGCACAGGGTCAGACTGATTTGCATATGGCCATGTCTAAACTGGGGTGGCAGAGTGGGCTAAAGAACGGTGATGGATTAAACCCAGATCTGTTGACTGGGTGTGAGCGTTTGATTGGTTCAGATGCTCAGTCCATCACCACCCCCTTTTGTACCGCTTTGTTCGCCATAAGTTGGCAGGGTATGCTCAGACGTGAGTTTCTTGGTCACTTTGCCACTCGATTCAAGCAAGCCAGGCTGAAGACGGCTGAAATGCCAGAAACCGGTCCTCGGAAGCTTGTTTCCGGTCCAGGGAAGGCATGGCTTGGCAGTTCGGGATGGACTGTTTCCATGAGGCACAGGGTCGGACTGATTTGCATATGGCCATGTCTGAACTGGGGTGGCAGAGTGGGCTAAAGAACGGCGATGGATTAAACCCAGATCTGTTGACTGGGTGTGAGTGTTTGATTGGTTCAGATGCTTCGTCCATCACCACCCCCTTTTGTACCGCTTTGTTCGCCATAAGTTGGCAGGGTATGCTCAGACATGAGTCCCTTGCTCACTTTGCCACTGGATTCAAGCAAGCCTGGCTGAAGATGACTGAAATGCCAGGAACTGTTCCTCGGAAGCTTGTTTCCGGTCCAGGGAAGGCATGGCTTGGCAGTTCGGGCTGGACTGTTCCCATGAGGCACAGGGTCAGACTGATTTGCATATGGCCATGTCTGAACTGCGGTGGCAGAGTGGGCTAAGGAACGGTGATGGATTAAACCCATATCTGTTGACTGGGTGTGAGTGTTTATTTGGTTCAAATGCTCCGTCCATCACCACCTCCTTTTGCACCGCTCAGGACCAAGACACAGCACTTGACGAACAATAGGCTACAAGCAGGTTATACTTGCTGCGGAGAATGTGACCCTTAAGAGGTGCTCTGTTTTGAATCCTACCACTGTGATGCCGTTGCCAAACACACTTGATGAAGATTGTGAGGACCACAATTGTTTAGATGTGACTGAATTATGTACCAAACCGAGACCCAACATTGTTGATGAACCATGACTGACCCTGATGACATTTTCTTTGTTGATGGTTCGTGCTTAAGAGACAGTGTTGGTTAGTTGAGAGCAGCGTTTGCTGTGTGTACCACTACGGGAGTTGTTGAAGCCGCGTCCCTGGAAGGAGTATACTCCGCTCAGGTAGCTGAAATCATTGCTCTGACGCGTGCCTGCTTGGCAGCAGACAAAATTCAGATCACAATTTATACCGACAGCCAGTATGGGTTTGGTGTGGTTCATGATTACGGACAGTTGTGGTCTCAGAGAGGTTACATGACATCATCTTGTTCCCCAATCAGGAATGGGGAATTTGTCAGATTGCTCCTAGAGGCTTTGCAATGTCCCAGAGAAATTGCTGTTGTGAAGTGTACTGCTCACAGTAAAGGGACAGATTTCGTTATGCGGACGAAGTTGCACGTTTCTGTGCAGAACAAGGTTACTCATTTACTGAACAAGTTGTAGAGGGAATACAGGAAAGAACCCAGATAAACATGATTCCTGCGATGGTCAATACTTGGGATCACCTCAAGAACATACAGGAACAGGTGTCAGACCATGAGAAGAATGTGTGGATCAATTCTGGATGTATGAAGGGAGACGTGGATATCTGGGTCTCAACTGATGGAAGAGTAGTATTGCCGGATGAGTTGTTGAGTCTGATGGCACCACAGATTCATGGTGCAGTGCATCTGGGAAGGGATGCAATGGTGCGGGTGTTCAGACAGACATGGTACAATCCGAAATTCCGTGCAGTGGCAGAAGCTGTGTGTCAGAGGTGTGTTACGTGTCAACAAATGAATGTTGGAAAAGAACTTTAGTCATCATGAGTCACATTGGGAGGTCCGGTGGGCCCTTCAACAGAGTGCAATTGGATTTCATTGAGATGCCCAGGTTCAATCACTTGAGATATGTCTTAGTGGTTGTGTGTGTGTTTTCAAGGTGGGTCGAAGCATATCCAACACGTAGGTGCGATACATTCACCATAGCTAAGCTATTGTTGAGGGAACTTGTGCCTAGGTTCGGGGTTCCGACCTCTTTGGAATTGGACAGAGGGACTCATTTTCATAGTGAGATCATGAAAATGCTCTGCACAGCACAGAACATTGATCAGGGACTTCATTGTAGCTATCGCCCAGAGGCTTCTGGGATAGTGGAGCAGATAAACAGAACTTTGAAGGCCCGAATGGCAAAGGTGTCTTCATCCACGTCCCTAAAATGGCCAGACGCCTTGCCATTGATGTTAATGAGCATGCGCAATACCCAAGACAGGAGAACTGGTCTTTCGCCTCATGAAGTGCTGATGGGGAGGGCAATCAGGTTACTGTCGGTGCCATTGAAAGCCTTGCTGAGTATCACAGATGATATGTTCCTTGATTATTGCAAGGGACTCGCTGATGTCAAACGTTCTGTGTCTCATCAGGTGCAGGCTGCTGTGGTCCCGGCTTCCAATGACCTTTGCCACAACCTGATTCCGGGAGATTGGGTGTTTGTGCGGAAGCACGTGAGAAAGAGCTCTTTGGATGTTCACTGGAAGGGACCCTATCAGATCATCCTTAAGAAGTGAGGAGGATTGCCGAATTGGGTTAATGCTTCTCACACCCGTCGAGTTCCAGCACCCTTGGAAGAAACAGCTCCTCTCTCGAATGAAAATCCAGCTGAGGTGGCAGGGCAACAAGAGGGGACAAGCCAAGCTGTGAGGGTGTCTGACGAAGCTGGTTGCTCACCAGATCAAGCTGAGGAGGGTCACAACAACAGTGACTCTGAGTCTATCTCTGAAAGGGGAATTTGCTGTGAAAGTGGTCCTGAATCAGAGCAAGCAGAGAGAAGTTGTGAGCAGGGTGAGCAAGAGAGAAGCAGAAGAATGAGTGGTGCGGAGACGCAGTGGCCAGAGAGACAAAGTCTACTGAACTTGAGACTGGTTTCCGAAAGGGATCTTGCTCCTGTGTCAGAGGAGTCCGAATCGGACGAAGGAGAACCAGAGCAAGAGCGGAGGGGTCCGAGGAGATCAAGGAGAACGAGGGTGCCTTGTCGAAAAAAAGCCACTCCTGAGTGGACCTACCCTGTGACTGATGCCAGGTGTACTGAGTTCAGGGAGGGTGAGGGCAATGACAGTGATCAGTACCAGTCCCAACATTAAATTGGATGTGCTGTTGTTGGTACCAGGACTTGAGATCGAAGGTGTACTGACCATCACCGTTCCAAATCCCCCGTTCTTGAGTAAGATACGCAAATTGATTTTGAGTAGACTGATCTTTCCTATGTTTGTCCCTGAAATACCATTTCATGAATCTATTGTTCTTCGTCTTGAGCTTTTAGAATATGTGTTGGATGCAGTTGGAACACATCTGATCATAGACTATTAAAAGACTTTGTTGTAAATAGCTGCTGTAACTAACCTAGGTCCGAGTGGAAGAAGAAGAAACTTAGGGACTTCCCACAGAGGACGGAGAAGGGTTAGGGTTGTCTGTTGCTTGCTGTAAATAAGGAACTGAAATTAAAAAGGCGGCTTTCACCTTCTGAGGCGAGGTTCGAGTGATTCAAGCAATTGAAGACGAAAAGAGACTTTTGTGTTATTTCTGAACAACAAACTGAAAATAGTCCTGAGGCCATGGAGGCTGGAAACCCGACCCGTAGAGCTAGGTGCATTGTAGGCACACTTGTAGGAGGAGTGATACTCTTCATCATATTAGTAGTTGTAGTCTTGTATTTAGCACCACATGAGCAGGCAGTGGAGGTTGAGGGAACCCCTACACCTACCACTCCTAGCCAGAAAGAGGTTCAAATAGGAGCTGGGAAGGCTTTGCTGCTAGAAGAGAGTTGTATGTTACATTCAGATCTGTCCAAAGGCAGTTTTAAGCTTAATGCGTATGCAAATTTGTTGTATGAGTGTATTGATGTGATGGATGCGAAAGATTGTTATGTGTGCATGCAGTTGCCAGCTTCAGTAGATGAGGATATTAGATACCATCACCTTCCATGGAATTTAATGTAGTTTGCTGCTTAGCATATTTTATCAACGTAAGCACTTTGAGTATTTATTTTCGAATTATGATGCTGTGCTTCCTGAAGTACCAGCGTATAAACATTTAAACAAGTATGAATATTATAAGTCAGAGGATAGGCTTGGAACGCATTTTATTCCAACCCGAGAGTTAGACACATCATATGCTCACCAACATAGTTTGACTTGCCTGTTGTCAGATACAGAGAAGAAATGTATAGATCAGGTAAAAGATAGGTACAGGAAACAAAAGCAGTTCAGAGATTCAGGACAGGGTAAAGTGGATTGGACAGATGAAGAAAGGTTACACAAAGCAAAGGGGAGTTATGGTCCGATAGCTCTGGATGAAGTGCAGAAAGGGAAGTTGTGCATTCACAGACCACAGACATATTATGAAAATGTGGACGTAGGCCACACTACTTGTGAGCATACTTTCACTCTGGAATAATATTCAAAGGATTTCTTGCAAAGTGCGGTGCAGGTGATTCCAACTGTGTACTTTGTCTGCGGGAGGAATGCTTATGTGAGACTGACTGAGAAGTGGTATAGGACATATTATCTGGCGATCATTTTCCCAAAAATATATAATACTGAAGACTTTGCTCTCATAGAAGGAGGACAGCATGCGAGAGTGAAATGAGTTGAAAGTGCAGGAGCAAATGTTGGTGATGTTTTTGCAGCAATGATACCCACCTCGGGAGTGATCCTGAATGATGTGAAGATACGGAGATTGGCGACTGTTGTTGACGAGTTGTCTATGTACACGGCTAAGTTATTGGTGTTGGTTGAGGGTGAGATGTTATCGATAAGGACTATGGTTTTACAAAACCATCTTGCTTTAGACGTCCTTCTAGCCTAAGAGGGAGGAGTCTGTAAACTTTTGAAGGTCCAGGAATGTTGTACTTATATACCAGATAACATCAAAGATCCGGAGAAATATATAAGCAACATTACTGCGATTCATTATGAGATTGAAGATCTGACAGAAGAGACTGTGTGGGAGAAAATTGGGAAAGGATTTGAGAAGGTTGGGTGTTGGTTTGCAAATCTTGGAAAGGGTTTCCTTAGTTTTGTGTTAAAACCCCTCATTATAGTTGTGCATGTGTGATTGGATTGTGGGGTTTAGTGAGAGCATACAAGTGGTACAGATCAAGTAGAATGGAATGAGCGATGAGAGAACAAGAGAGACCAATGGAGAGACTGCAGGACGGTCAATATCGGAGTCTGAGAAACATGGAGTTGCTCAAGAGAGGGAAAGTGGCAACAAGCTCTGTTTAGATCAGTTCTACCCTCAGGGATGGTGTAGTGTGTGTGATGACACAGGTCATCAAACGGGGGAACTGAGAGAGCGCCATGTCAGTTAGGATTTTGTAGGGGTGCATCATATGCTCGAGTAGTCAGCACCCACATATTTAGAGGACTTACTAATGTAGTCTAGAAATTTAACATTAGGCTAAGAATCAGTGTGACATGTAGTAAGGTGCTTATTAATTGCTGACAATGTAGTGCCTTAAAGAAAGCATGATGCTGTTTAACATAGAAATGTAATTCCATGTGAAATGTTGCATTAAAAGGTATGTGCTTCATTGAAATAGAGATGCGTTTATTAATGAGTGGATTAACACAGGCTTCTAATTTGAAAATGTATTGCTTGCAATAAAAATAATGCTTTAAATGATGAAATGTAATGCTCACGTCATGTTGGTCGTGCATTTAAACGTTCAGAGGCCTGGTACATGCTGAAACCAGTAGAGGCCTAGCTGAATTTCTTTTTGTTAGCTTTAGTTTGAAGAAAAATATTTCTCTTTAGAAATATTGAAATGTAAATTTGGATGTGTTGGAGCTGTTCTCATGTGCTTCTGTTGCAGGTGCAAGGTCGAGTAGCTCGTTAGGTAGAAAGGCCCATTGTGTAGGGAGTTAGGATGGTAGGCGCGAGCGCAGAGGAGCAGCCAAGGAATTTTGGAGTGCAACATTCAGCAGAGAAGTTGCTTGGGACCCAAGGACACTTCAACGGACGTTGGTGGAGAGGTGCCATGCTGGATAAATCCGAAGATCAGCACCTGCCAGAGGGGCGTACTTGAAGGCACTTCAAGTGTTTATGGGGTTTTGTATTAGGGACAGTACCCGAGGGTGGAGAGTCAGTCGGACTTAGCCAGCCTGAAAAGTAGGTCAGAAGTCAGAGAGTGGGCTTTGGGGAAAGGCAAGATGTAGAAAGATGGTGAATTTGAGGCAGAGTAATGGGATGAAATGAGCATCTTAGAATGAGCTTGGATGCTGAGCCATCCAGGAAAAGTGAGTGCACTTCTTAGGAAGTCTTCACTGCTGACACCTTTATTCTTGTCGGGGACATGCTAAGTAGGGATGTCACTTTAGAGTTAGTGTAGGGACAGAATAACCATATATTTTCCTTTTCTGTAAATGCATTCTAGAACTCAAGTGGGAGCTATCATCGCCTGCCTGATGTTTCTTGAGTTGATTTTGATTTTCATCTTGAGTCGTCGGAGATTCTTGCATGGAATTATGTTTGTATTAGTGCCAGTCTATCTTCTGAATCTTTTATTGAGATGTCTGTACATTAAATTATTTTTGGCTTTGTAATAAATCTTGAAACTTCCAGTCAGTAGTCAGTGGTCCTTTGAGTCCAAATTTTCATTGGGTTGTTAAGTTAATTTGGTCATGGTTATGAATAATTTTACCTCTACGCTCTAAGACAGGTAGAATGGTCCAGTCGACCTGCTCTGGGATTCTGGATAATGGTAGGTAAAATCTAGACGAGAATCCAAGCTTCCCCAGTTTTGAGCCATAGGCCTGCACCCAGTCTGCCTTGCTTTCCTCCATTATGCCCAGGGGTACTCAGTGGTGCGGCCATGTCTTTCTGTGGGGTCTCTTAAATTAAAAGATCATTTAGGGCAAGGATGCCATTGGATTGGGGTGATTTTCTGTGTGTATTTTAATTTTTTGGGTGCTGGGGCCTGGTCCAGGGCTTGGCCATGTGGGTGGGGGCCATTTTGAGGCCTGGTCCAGGGCCTGGCCATGTGGGTGGGGGCCTAGGGGCCATTGTGAAGCCAGTCAGTGTGCTTTGTGCCAGAGGCTTGCACCCAGTCTCCCTTGCTTTCATCCATTGTGCCCAGGGGTACTCAGTGGTGCATGAAACAACTCTCTCTGTGTGGTCTCTCTTCTAATAATTTAAATATCCATTTTGGATTAGAATTGCAATTTTTATTTAGTGTCTTTCCGTTTTTGGGTGTGTTGTGTTCTAATAAATGCCTAGTTGCAAATTTTTATTGAAGCACGACAGATGCAACATTTATTTAACTGATGTTCCTCTGGCTTCCTTTGCTTTAGATGCACAAAGACTGGCAACCAGGAATCATCCTTATAATCATCACTTGTTGTAAGTCCAGGAAGAAGTCCTGCTGCGGTGTGTGCACAACGTCACGTGATGTCATGTGTGGTGGCCACAGACAACTCTGCAACTCATGCAACTGCGTCCTGCTGTTCTGACATCTGAAGAAGATGGGTCCAAAGAAAGAAGGCCGTAGTTCCTCTACCAAGAAAGTTGCCAGTGCCACTGCCAGTAAGAAGGAGCAGAAAAAGCAAGTGGCGCCACTTACCAAGTAGGCTGGTGTGCCAACAGACACTTTTTTTGGGGAAAAAAAAATAAGCCTGCAGCAGCGGTGTCCACCGGGGACCAAGCGGGGAGCAGCACCTCTGCTTCATTGGTCTCAGTGCCACCACGCCAAGTAAGGCCCAAGTTCATGAGTGCCGCAGAGGCAGCCTCTTTAATTGCTCTTTCACCATCGACCAATGATGTTGGCTTAGACTCATCGCAAATTAGCATCCAATCAACGCAGGGTGTAACTCTTCTGACGAGTGTTCAACCAAGTAGAATGGAAAGAGCGATGAGAGAACAAGAGAGACCAATGGAGAGACTGCAGGACGGTCAATATCGGTGTCTGAGAAACATGGAGTTGCTCAAGAGAGGGAAAGTGGCAACAAGCTCTGTTTAGATCAGTTCTACCCTCAGGGATGGTGTAGTGTGTGTGATGACACAGGTCATCAAACGCGGGAACTGAGAGAGCGCCATGTCAGTTAGGATTTTGTAGGGGTGCATCATATGCTCGAGTAGTCAGCACCCACATATTTAGAGGACTTACTAATGTAGTTTAGAAATTTAACATTAGGCTAAGAATCAGTGTGACATGTAGTAAGGTGCTTATTAATTGCTGACAATGTAGTGCCTTAAAGAAAGCATGATGCTGTTTAACATAGAAATGTAATTCCATGTGAAATGTTGCATTAAAAGGTATGTGCTTCATTGAAATAGAGATGCGTTTATTAATGAGTGGATTAACACAGGCTTCTAATTTGAAAATGTATTGCTTGCAATAAAAATAATGCTTTAAATGATGAAATGTAATGCTCACGTCATGTTGGTCGTGCATTTAAACGTTTAAAATGAATCCTATGTGTTCTGTTATTATTTAATCTTTCACACACTAAATGCTGAAGACTACTAGTGTTTTTACCTTGTTTAATGCAAATTGTACTTCTACTGCAGGGCCAACTATGTTGTATTTTTTAATATGGAAAATGTCCTTGGACTCACTGTGTGTAGACTGTGACTGCATGAACAACATTGAGTTTGCCAATACCATGATGATGATGATGAGTCTTGATGATCAAAGTAACATAATATCTTTAAAGTCACTCACTGGGATGGAGGGATCATCATCGTCGGTTTACGGAAGAACTATGGCCATTTCATGAGTTTCAAACAGGTAAACAAGTCAACAATAACCACAGCAGAACTACATGTTTGTCTAGTCTGTGTCAAGAGGTATGCTACATGGAGGTTGGTTCAATCAGTGGTGCCTGCCTTGACAGTCTGCATGGCCCTGGCCTGCTGTGTGCTAATTCATATCGTGGAAACAGAGACTCAGAGTAGGCACTTTAGAAATGATGCATGTATGTAATACTGTTGCCTCTGTAAGTGAAAGTGTTATTTTTGAACTACACACTGTACCTTATGTTTTTCCTCCGGGGTGTCTTAATATCCATTCCCTTTCTGTTTTTCCATCGACAATTACAGGCCAGCACTTACCCTGTGCGATGGGAAACACATTACTTACCATAGCAATCCGCAATTCTGCATCCGCCAGGCAGGCAGCGGACAGTGTGGTCACCAAGATTGATTGACGGAGCGCCTGATGGAATGGATGAGTACCGCGAATAAGAGGAATAGCTGGATGCATGCAACTTCCCAATTTGACCAGGACAACTACAACATACAGTTACAGTATCCAGTTCACTTGTCCTTATCTTTTAAATAATGTTATTGTTGCTTGTGAACTTCTAGGAGTGTGCGACTCGGTGCGTTTCCTCTCTGCTTCAAATTCATCCTTACAGCTATTTGATACGTTTCATTGCTATTTGTAAAACTAGTGTAATGTACTACTAAGTGTTTATTCTCTCTGAGGACAGATATGCAAGTGAAATTGCGTAGTTCAAGCAGCCCTGTACTGTCTAAGTGTTTAGTACTAGTTAGTAAGTTGTAGTATAAGTAGTACTACTTTTCATTAACCTAACCGTCCACTTAGCAAACTTCATGCATGCACTTCCTTTAAGACCCTTAAAAGATTTGGATATGGTTGTATCATAGATTTGTTTTTGTTCATTTGTTGTTTCTCCATGCTGTGTTTACTTTTTCTCTCTCCAAAAAACTTTCCCAATAACCCCCATTCTCATCCATTTTTCAAACCCTAACCCTCTTCCCCCGGGCTTTGTCGTTTTCATTGAGGTGTGTGAGTAAATGACAGCAATAATTCCACACGCTTGCCTGGGAGGATAAGGTCAAAGCAACAGAAAATCAATTTAAAGGCAGGTGAAGGAATCAGAGGATATATTCCTATTCTGCTTGACACACACCCATGAGTATTTGTATATCAGTTCAGAATTTCATGTCCGCCATCGAGTGGATTTATCAACAACAGCCTCCTCCTACATGTGACAAAAGTGTACACTGCTGTGTCCTTCAGTACTAGTTCTTGTAGTAGCCATAATCCATGCAAGTACTAGTTAACTAAACGTTTGGTTGAATACTTTAGCATTGCTTAGGCTACAGTTTAATTTATGGCACTGTTCTTCTTTTGTACTGTACTATCGTACTGTTCTAATGCTCCTCTCAGGCCACTCAATGTCTCATATAATTTTTTTTCATATGCTGCTACTGCCAGTGTGTACCACTACTTTTACCACTACAACAATGGCATTTCATCCGTCCAGGATTCCATTGCCAACCTTAATCACCATTTGCCATGCAGCCAGCCCATGCCTAGCCCTATTCTCAAACACTAATGACAGGTAACATAAGCATTTTGTGGGAGGAAGAATAATTGAGTAGGAGGAGAGGAGAGACTGGCGGTAGTACTAGTAAAGTACTAGGACAATTGAATTCACTAACTCTGTTAGTCGTATTTTTGTAGCAATTTGGGAAATTACTTAGACAATTAGAATCAAGCAGCCAGTTAAGTTTCAGGTAAACAAACGTACAGTTGAGTTAACCCCACCCTGCCTCCCCCACAAAACATAAAACGCGTATGCTATGTTTCAGTAGAAAACAAATAATTATTTTGTCCCTAACAAAAATAAACTATCCCGCAACACCCAACCTATCCCCCTCCCTAACCCCAACCAATGTCCATGAAATCCAAAGTCCAAAAACCCGAACGCCCAATTCCCACCCTTCAAAAGTCTTTAAAAAAGGGGCAAGGGTCAGTCTCTCTCCATGAGCTACTTCTGCCGGCCTAGTCCTGTTTCCAGGTGGTCGCGGAGCTCTCGACGGAGGACCTTGGGCAGGGCTTTCTGCTTAGACAGTTCGGCCACCTGCTGCTCAAGGTAGGCCACTCTCAGGGACAAACAGTGCATCCTTGCCCTGCAGGCACTGTGGGAGGCAGCTGTTGTTGTCGCTGCTCGGCGGCGGCGGGTGGTTGCCAGACCACTGTGCCGTACCGCTGGAGGATTGAGCTGACCGTATGACCCAGGGGCAGCCGAGGAGAATGCAGCTGATGTTGATGTCGACTGCGATTCCTCCTCCTCCTGGGCCACCAGCGACCGATATTCAGTGACAATTGCCTACAGCTTCCGGCGCCTGGCCCGGATAGCCAACTCCTTCCAAGATACTTTAGAAGAAGGAGTATCTTGATGAAGAAAAAGAAAAATACTGTAACCAATTCCAATACTCTTTAAGATTAACACAAAATAATTCAACAGAAAGATGTGTCACAGTAGTACTAGCGATTTACAAGCACAGTTCATAACATTTGTGTGGCATGTATCTATCGAACCTCCAACTTCGTCGGCCTCTGCTCTAACATTAGTGGGAGTTTCAGGAATTCTACTAGCACTATATGGACTCACTACATGATTAGACTCTGACAGTACACCAGTCTTCTTCTCTCTTGTTTTGCAAAATTATTAGTACGTAAACTTGTGGAAGTTGGTATAATGTCAGTGCAGTCAGCTTGCACTTAAGAAAAACAATTGCAAGCAATGATGACGCAGACTTGCGTTAATGTTACCAGCCCAGTACATGCAGGTAGTGAAGCTCTTACTTTTCTATTACCGGTGGCACTGGCCATACTCTGTTACAAGGACTAAACTTTCACCCTGCCCTGCCCCTGACTACTACAAATGGAAAATTAAGAAGATAATATGATCATATATCCCTTCACAGGATATTTGCTTATATAATGGATGACTTTACGTGCTTTGTTTTATTGATTGAGTGAACACCGATAGGCTACACATGAATGACAGAGTTGAAAAATAATTATTAACAGAGGTAGTGAGTGGTCCCCGAAGTCGCCGGAGGAAAGCACTTGTGACTTCACTTGATAATGTGAACTATACAATATAGATACACAATACATGCTGTGCTTGAAAACTACTGTTATTCAAGGAAGTATTCTGAAAAATTACAACTTCTACTTTCCTCGGCTTTGCTACTCTGGCACGGACGTGCAGTGTTACATGCTCTTCAAAGTAATACTCTTAGGGCCAGATGTAGGTAATTCCGATTTACCTACTCTGAAATACCGAATCATACCGATTCGGTATTTAGGAGTAGGTAAATTGGAAGTAGGCAGATGTAGGTAATTTTACTTTTTCAATTACCGAATCTGTAAGATTCTGTATTTACCGAATCGGTAAATACAAAATCGATATTTCCCATTGATGCCTATGAGCCTTGAAGCCCATAGGAATCTATGGGAAATACAGAATCGGTATTTACCGATTCGGTAAATACCGAATCCTGGCAGGGGGAATGGGGTGTCACTTTGACACCCTGTAGCACCCCAATTACAGGCTTGTGTGCCATGTGGCACACATACATGCCCTAAGGGCATGTCTGTGTGTCACATGGCATAGGTGTACATGCACAGATGTGCATGTACACTGGAATTCGGTATTTTACCACCCAATAGGATTAGGTGGTAAATTAAGAGTTCCTAAGGGCCTGTGGCACTGTAAACTGTGTAACCTACATATGGATTTACAGAATCGGTATAGTTACCGATTCGGTAAAATACCGAAGCGGTAAATCTACAGAATCGGTAAATATACCGATTCTGTAAATTCAGAGACACCTACATGTCAAAAGCCAAATATCGGTCGGTAACGGCCGAAATCGTCCGTTACCGACAGGTTTTGGGCGACCTACATCGGGCCCTTAGTCTTCATCCAGTGACCGTCTACTCTGTCTACTCTACATACACCTATGCTATCTATGATGAAGATAACATCCAAGCATCCATCCATTCAAACTAAATGTCAATCATTCTTCTTAATGGATAACCCTCACTTTTACCCACCAAGAAACACCCTTTTTATTTGTTTTCTGAAAGCCGCCAGCCATGCATCCGTGCTTGACTTGCATTCGAATTTGCACCAAAGGCTATATTGCGCACACATACATTTTCTGTTTCACCCACCCAGGCAGTCCAACTGTGCCTGCATTCAAAAACACGTATCATTCTTTGCCAGTCATTAATTTAACTTGCTCGTCATTCCTTACACACTTCTTTCCCTTTTCGTTCATCCCATCCTTCATGTTCATCTCTGATCTGACTTGGCTTCTCGATAAAACTTTAACAGCTGAGTTGAAGTCAAATTTAGAGTAGGCCATTGGTTACTCTTCAACTCCTGCCGCTAAAGCTATTGCTAATGCGAAGTCAAGGGTGACTGTCTTCAGATCTACGTTCTACCTTGTTGTCAACAACTTAGTTCTAAATTTGTAAGTCTTCTTAACAGTAAAGTGTACTTACTTGTACTGTACAACATATACACCCCTGCAGCGAGCCTACTCTGCAATGTCAATAAGGAAGGAATATAATAGCTTAAGCTTACCACTGCCCGCCACCACCGTGGCATCCCCCGCAGCAGTTCCTGCTGGCACCGCATCCGCCCCTGGAGTGACCGCCTCCACGCTGGCCCCGGCACTGGTGGTTGGCTGTGACGATGGTGTTACGCGTAGAAAATACATGTGAAATTTTTAGATGCCATTCACCACTCCCTATTTTGTCTAGGAATAAAAAAATATGTTACTAAACAAATGTAATTATTTGTAACTCTTTAGTCTAAACTAAAAATTCCCCTTTCAGAAGGGTAGGGTTTTTTTTTAATGCTTTGCAATGATAGGAAGCTACACTTTTTGGCAAAACTGATGAAAGCTTGCTTTTTAACATGATACAAAAGGGGTTGATGGACGGAGCGTTTGAGCAAATCAAACACTCACCCCCAGTCAACTGATCTGGGTTTAATCCATCACCATTCTTTAGCTCACTCCGCCACCCCAGTTCAGACATGGCCATATGCAAATCAGTCTGACCCTGTGCCTCATGGGAACAGTCCAGAGTGGGCTAAAGAACGGTGATTGATTAAACCCAGATCTTTTGACTCGATGTGAGTGTTGTTTTACTTTTAATAAAGCTTTAAAACTTACATAAACTCTGTGGTTATTAGGTCATGAGTGAGTGAGCGAAAGGGTAGGCCATTTGCAAGCATGATTCTGTGACTCTGAGAGGTCAGGAGTGGACTCTGACTCCATAGTCTTATGTTCTGAGTTGTATAATCAATCATTGGGGATCATCGCTGCATTCGGGAGCTAAATAATGACTCTGACACACTAGCTAGTCTCAGTATAAGGAGATTGGGGGTTCAACTTCTGTTATGACTGAGGTATGTGGAAACTGGAAAGTCTAACTGCGGCTATTATCACCAATGCCCTATTTCTTGTCCATAGTTCTGTATGTGCAGAATAGTCCCTGCAACAGTAGTAGTATGTCCTCATATCAAATCAAAAAGTAAACTAGTATCTTTTTCTTGGTGGCCACTGGCATTTTATTGTTTCGAATTGTCAAAGCATAAACATTAAGAAGACTTCAATAGACATTATGAACAACCCAGAGGACTGCACTCAGTGCCTAGAGCTATTGCTGAATAGGAGTTTTGTTTAACAACTTTTGCCAACTGTGCAAGCTTAGCTAGCTACACAGACAGACTAATAATAATGATCTAGTAGTAGCACAGAGAGTCATAGTAGAGGCAGGATAAGAATTTAGAAACAGTCTACAAGAAGATAAAAGACGATTTTATTATGGGGAACGTTTGGAATAAATAGGTGCCTTAAAAGATAGGGAAGTATAATTAATAATAATATTAACAGGAAAACTTACTGGGGCCAGCTGAGGAGCCTTCAGTGGACCTATCCTGCCCTTGCTGTTCCTGCACCGCCAGCGGCGCTATCTCCTCCTCTGTCCTCTTGCCCCTGGGGGGAGCTGATGTACAACATGAATGAAAGACACAAACATGGATGATTGTTGTCAGCCAAATCAAACATTTAAAAAAAAACAATAACAAATTATTTCGGGGAAATAGACAACAATTGCACTCAATTTATTGACCTATCTGATGTGGCCTACTAGGATATTAGTATTGCTGGATTCGCGGACAGTCTACCTGGAAAGTTATGTAACTCACTAAACCAACTACAAACAGGTTCTACTAGGACTGGCAGGCAGCACTTCTCAGCACGCAAAGTGACAGACACAGTCCATCATGATTGCAGACCACTAAAAATGTTCCTACTAATTAACCAGTCATTATATACTAAAACTATCAATCCACCACCACTATCTCTTCTTAGTGGCAGGAGTACAAAGAAAGGACTCGACTCGAGTCTCTAGTGTTTAGCATTGCGCAGTACTGTAAAGTACACTCATACATAATCACCCAGGCTAAATGCGCACAAAATTGAAAACAAGTAAGCATAGTAGCACCGCCAGTGAGCAGGCGAGCACCTGCAATGCCAGAAGCTTTTGAAACATAATTTACCTGCAATGTAATCAGCAGCATTCAAGCTCTTCAGAAAAAACAAATATTTGCAATATCATAAGCAGGAGAAAACAAAGTATTGATTAAATAGCTACTAGTACTCACCAAGCCCAGGGATCTCGACGCCAAGCAGGTCTTGTTCCCGGTCCAGGATGTCGCCTAGTTGTAGGTGCGCCGGGCCCCAGACTCCCGATACATGGCCCATCACACCTTACCCCATAGCTGGCGACGCTCCCGGACCCTGTACCCGGAACCGGGCCTGCTGCCTGCTGCCTGCCGCGACGGTCTTGGGGAGGTGGCGCTGGACATAGAAAACAAGTGCGGCCACCTCCACTGCGCTAAAGATCTCCCGGGCAATTATTGCCTCCCCCCTGAACCACCCGCAAGGGAGTCGGCTACGGGGTGCGGGACCCTTCCCCTTCATGTTCTTGCCTGCTCCCTTTGCCATGGTCCTGGACAGTGAATGGAAAATAAAATAGGAAAGAATAGGGAAAGTAAGTAAAAGAAAAGAGAGTTAAAAAGTAGTTTTAAAGTAACCAAAGTAGAAAAAAACACAAAATATAGATGTACAAAAATAGAGAGATAATGAGTAAAAAAGATTAAAAAAAAGTTCCAACAAACAAAGGATTGCAAAGATTAAAGGAGGATTGAAAAAGCATGCCCAGAACCATAGCAATGAATGAAAAACTAGATGGCCGCGCCCATTGCGACCACGTGGGTAAGTTTGCGCTATATTTTCCCCGCGAGCACGCAAAAACAGACGCGAACACGCAATCGCACCCCGTGCACAACGCTAGCATGCAACTAGCACCCAGAAACGGAAATACGCAACGCAAACACTGAAAACAAGATGCCGGCGCCCATGTATGACCGCATTGATAACTTCGCGTTCGCCACGCTGAGAAAAAAACAGCGAACACGCAAAGTGTCCCACGAATTTTACGAACTGCGAATACGCTTTCACGCGAATTCGTCTACAGCAAATTCACAAATCTCGGTTAGTTAATTCCAACCCAACAGTATGCAGATAACACAAAGAGGGTCTTTCACCTGATAGATAAGGTAACCCTTTTACGTAGCAAGGCTCTGCTTTTCTGCATAGATGCGGAAAAGGCGCTTGACCGGGTTCACTGGCCTTATTTTTCGGAGACCCTTGCCAATTTGGCTTGGGTGAAAGGTTCTGGGCCTGGGTGTTCAGTGAATATGGCACCCTGATGGCCTCGGGAAAAGCGAATGGTCACAGTTCGGAACGCTCCCCGATGCATCCGGCAGGGATGCCCCCTGACGCTCCTACTCTTCGTGCTCTACATGGAGCCATTTGCCCAGGGGTGGCAGGAGTGACCTTTGGGGGGGGATTTCTCTGTACACTGACGGCGTGCTGTTCACATTAGAGGATCCGGGGAGGATGCTTCCGAGCTTCTAGGAGGAGGCATGGCTGTTTGGGGAGGTCTTTGGGTTTCACAAAATCTTGTATCTGTTCCAGACCCTCCCACAGAACCCCCCAAAGTGGATGTTACTTTGTTTGCAAGGGGAGCTGCAGCAATTCGTATGGGCCAGTAAGTGTTCCATGATGAGCCTAGACCATAGCTGGTGCTCGCCTTTGAGGGGTGGTTTGGGGGTCCTGTGCCTGCTCCATTATTATCAGGCTGCACAGCTTCGGTACTTGGTTGGGTGGTCACCATCGGAGTCCGAAAAGTGGTGGTCATTTATGGACAGGGTCCTAGCAGGAACAGACCTGTGTAAGGTTCCCTCTTGGCATGGATGCACCCATCGGCCAACAAATCTTTATCTATCACTGATAGCTTCGCCCACTTTGCAGGCTTTGGATGCAGCAGTGATTCGGAAAGGGATGACATCTTTCCCTTGCCTCCTCACACCTTTGATGGAGAATGGTGACTTTACCCCAGGCCTGGATGTTGTAACGTTCAAGGTTTGGCATAGGCCAGAGTGTTGTTCAGCGGGTCACTTTCTTGATGAGGAGAGCAATTCCTGAAGGGGAGGGATATTAGTACACCAAGATAAGGCACTGACTGATGCAACCCAGGTTGAGAGAGGTGGCACAAAGCTCTCTAACACATTTCGAGAGATGGCTGCTACACAAGGACACATACAGGGTCCTAATTACAGAATTATATAGGCTAATATGGGAAGGGGAAGCTGATCTAAAGTCACCCTCACAGCTCCAGCGAGACCAAGGTGTGGGTAGACAGTTAAAAAGAATGGCTAGATATCTTTTACCTAGCATGACACACTGCATCAAACACTGCCATTATAGAGACAGTAATGAAAATCGTTTCATACTGGTACCTGACTCCTGAAAGATTATACCGGATGAACCCAGAACGGAGCGATAGGTGCTGGAGGGGATGTGATTTCCGGGGAACATTGCTACATATACTCTGGGAGTGCCCCAAGTTGAAACAATTTTGGGAGGAGGTATTGCTTGATATCAACACACATTTTGATACCAAACCACCTAGGTTTCCCTCATATAGTGCTTGGTCTCTCTAATTCGCTTACTTTTCCGCTGAGATCTTTACAAGGCAGGCACATAGCCCTGGCACTGGGTGCGGCACATCAATCCATGTTGGTTACATGGGGGATGGAGAGAGCAGCTCTGACTCAATTAAATTGGTTGAATAGGTTGTGGCATATTTTGGGGATGGAGAGACTTTCTTTGACCCTGGCCAAACGTGGCAACACATATCAGGAACTATGGAAACCGTTCCTCTGACTCCTCTCAGAGGAATTCTCAGACCTCACCTGTCCTAGGTATTTGCGGCTGCTCCGTCTTACGGCACAGATGGAGTGATCCCAATGGGGGGAAGACAGTGAGATATAATACTACCCCAGACCTTTTCCTTTTCTTTGGTTAATAGATTTTTGTTTAGGCACCTGGAAGAGGGAGGAGGGTAAGTGGGTGGGGGGAGGGGAGCTACATTTAAAAGTTGATCGAGTAGTCCAATATAAAAGCGTAATGATATGATTTAATGTGTCTGTAATGCCTGACCCTTGGTTTCAATAAAACTAATTTAAACCTAAAACATATTTTGGGGCACTTTTATAAAAAACATGGTATTTTTACAAATGTGCCGATTTTGCGATTTTTTGCACATCGTGAAATCCTGAGGGGTCACTGCGATGCATTAACAAGGCCTTATTTCAACATGGACACACTTCCCATATGGAAGAACCTCCAAACAAGCACTGGTAATACCAATAGTTTGGGGGCTTGTATTTTCAAGATGGTTGCTGCCTTGAGTGATATATGTGAGAGGTGGCACCTGGGTGGTACTAGTGAATGTTTACTTTTCACAGCCTGGAAATTTTGAGTTGCTGTGCTCCTACACATTACAACTGTTCCTATCTGAGGAAAATGCACTGCTATCACTGGTCCTGTAATAGTTGTTTGTGATAAGGAAACCTGTACTGAACCAATCCATTCCTGTTCTGTAGTGTATGTTGGTGTTGACCGGCAAATACTTTTTTATTATGTAAAATCCTCAAAGATTGCTACTGTGAAGGAAGAGAGGGAGAGTATAGGCGTAATGTGGTTAGATGTGCAGCTTGCAAAGGGAGGACGACTTAAGGAGCAAGAGAGAACAGAACAAAATGCTTACACCACATTGTTCAAAAGGGAACAGGATACAAGGGAGTGATCACAGAGTAGCACACTTTGACAAAAAGGAGTAGCTTAGTCTGCAGATAGTAAGGGCAATCGACATGGATGCGAGGAGAGACAATGTACAAAATGGAAAGTAGCAAGTCAGAGTGCGAGTAGTGATATGTGCCCGGATCTCACTGATGAGTTACCTTTTCAGAATCAAATAACCCTTTAGAACTGCTCAAGAGATTCTGGCTCTCCCTTTCTCTAATGTGTGTTGCCAGTCCAACTCCCAGGAGTGCAGGCATTCCACAAATCTCTCTGGCATGGCTTCTTCCCCTCCACATGCCTCTCTAATGCCCTAAGCTTCCAATATTGAACCCACAGGCTTCGATGTACTGTACCTTACACAGGTACACATACATTACAGCATGCACACACAAACACATGTGCGCTGCGCAGTGCTGCATACTAACAAGATGTAGGCCAAGGGAGAGTTAGGTACACAGAAGCATAACTTTACTTGATTGGACAGGTAAGCCTTACTCCCATAACACATGGAAAAAAGGCCTGTTCACTCCTACTGATAATTATTACAAAAAATGATATGCTGCCACCACCTCGCTTGTGCTACTTCACTCTTGGTAAGGGCAGTAGCCCTTTACTATTACCAGGATAATGCTTTGTACACCCATTCCAGTTTAAAAAGATCACAATGCGTGAAAGGCGTAGTTCATGGCGCACATGTATGATTTGTGTTAAGTCATGATGAAAAATCTCTACTAAAGATCCAAATATCACAGCAGCTGGGACATTCAGGGAATAGATGAACATCCATCACCATGTTGGGGACATTTCTGTAGCAACAAACAAATATTCAAACAAGTAGCAGTTCAGGATGCAAAATTTTCATGTGAAAATGAACCATGTACATTGCACACAGTGCCAGTTCATGATTCTCACACACCCACACACCCACACACACACATACACATGTTACCATCCTTGTGGGGACTATGTGTGGATACCTGCCTTGTGGGGACTAACCCTTCCTAATGTTTTAAAAATATACCAATAGGGGCGTGGCTAGCAGCCGGCGATGGCGGCAGCATAGAAGGTGAGCTCCGTGGTTGAGGTGGCCTTCTAGACTATCCGACTACTGATCCGACGATCAGAATTTCCCTGCGGGAAGGTACCGAAGCCCAGGACCAGGCGGCACAAACGGCGGCAAGCAGAACGAAAATCCGATGGAGGGAAGTGGAGTTAGACGTGAAGCCTGCTCAGGCCGCAAAGGAGAACTGGAGCCGGGGAGCTGCTCGGTGCGGAAAGCCGACAGGAAGTGCTGCAGGCCGGGCACAGGAGCGCCGGAAATACCCGCTCTTAGCCGAGTTCCGTGCGAAAGAAGAAAGCTCGAGGTAGTGCCTACACTGGAGTTACTGTACCCGTGATTCAGATACGGAGCAGCAGTAAATATTGCCCGGCGAGTATCAGAAATGGACCTAACAGTCTGACGGAGGCGGACCGACCTACGGAATCCAGGGCCGGAGCCGCCATCTTTGACCTCCAGAAACCACGGTGACTGAGGTGCAGAGCTGCGGGAGAGCCCACCAGACTGCACAAGACCCTGAGCGAGTCACGGGGGTCAGCTGATGGACTAGACCGGCCACAATTTACCCAGTAAGGAGGAGTACTGACCCCTGGGCACCTATCGGGCGGCGGTGAAACTGAGGAGAGTAGCGCACCGGCATATCACCCCGACACAGATGCCTCTGATGAGATGCTGAGCCCCGGACACGGGCCCAGTCTTGAAGACACCCGCAACCCGTCGTGAGCCGCTGTGCTTCGGGCATCCCTACCGGGACAAAGGAGCATACAGCACTGTAGTGTGCCGCACCGCCCTGCAGCCCTCCTAAAGTACGGTGCGCATTGCGGCCTGCGATGCCCCAGAGTAATACTGTAGGGAAACGCCGCATGAACATTCAAAACGGCAGACAAGTTGAAGCCTCCCCACTAAGACCGAGGGGAGTACGGCCTGAGAACTAAGGCTACCGCAGGCGGCAACAGCTAAAAATTGACCGGGGGAGGCACGGCGGGGGCGGCACCCACGGGGGCGAACAACCCCAGACATCATTGCAGCGGACAACTTACGCCAGGGGGAGACGAGAAGAACATATACTCGGCAGATCTTCAGGCGACATAGACTCTACCACACGGACTGCAAACGGTCTGCACCCTGAACACGGTGAGCAGTGCTGGTCGCCTCTACCAATGGCCTGCTAGAAAGAAGGAGAAAATCAGTCGACTGGTGGAAATCGTAATTGCTCGGCCCAAAAGATTCGAGATATACGAGGGAAACTACAAGCATCCACCGGGGACACTTCCCAACGGACTCAGCTCCAGTGCAGACGCTTTTCATAGCGGATCTCCTGATACGTGGCGCTACTGAAGTGACCACCGAAATGTCCGGTAAAGGGCCGAAGGGAGGGACCACACAGTCACGCCTTGATAAATATGCTTATGACAAAGCAACCTCCTCCCCGACGGACGCTAAAGTACAGGCAAGCAACTCCGCAGAAACGGCGGGAGGTAAGAAAGCGACGCTGGATGATGTGATGCGAGCCCTGACACAAGTGCAGGCAACAGTGGGTTCGATCTCAGCGGAAATAACACTAATAAGAGCGGACTTCCATAAAATGTCCGAAAAAATGAACACAATGGAGATCGTGACCAAATCTTTGGTGGAGGATGTATCAGAATTGCAAATAAGTATGGAACGGATCTCGAAGGAAAACAAGGAACTGCGTGAAAAGCTGGATGATCAGGAAGGGCGCTCGAGACGGAATAACATCCGCATAATAGGTGTTCCAGAATCGGAAGACACGAGGGTGATGGACCTGTATGTAGAAGAGCTGATCAAACAAGAACTTAAGCCTAAAGGTCTATCCGACTTTTTCTCAGTGGAAAGGGCGCATCGAGTCCCGGGGGGACGTCCGAAACCGGGCAATGCCCCAAGACCGATCATTGCTCGGCTCTTCAATTTCAGAGACAGGGATGCGATCCTACAAGCAGCAAGGAACTCACCCCCCATTAAAATCCAAAACTCTACATTGGCTTTCTTTCCGGACTGTACGGCGGAGGTTGCATGTAGGAGGAGGACATTCTTTGACGTGAAGAAGGAACTTAGGGCACGAGAGATTCCTTACTCAATGCTCTTCCCAGCCAAACTAAGGATAGTGGCAGACAATAGAACATGGTTTTTTGAAACGCCGGAGGCTGCGCAAGACTGGCTGGAAGGTTGGAGACCATTGGGCCAACCTCACCATTCCAACAGGACAAACAAGCACCGCGCCAACGGATTTCGTCCGGGCTCCCAGGCATCCGGAGGAGAAATGGAGCTGCACTCACCTCTGAGTGAGACAATGGAGAATGAAGATAACGGAGAACAATAACTTCCCGATGATACCTTTGTAGGCCGAATACAACGCTGACCGGGCGAGCCACCAAGGACACTGGGCGGAGGTCCTCAGTGGACAAGAAGGGGGGCTGCTGACTCCGGAGAGTCCTTCACCCCAGCGAGCAAGTACTATGTTTTGGGTTTGGGTCAGGCACTCTGCTGAGTTGGGGGGGCAGGCAGTTCTAAGTCCGTTTAGCAGGGGGGCAGGCAGGGGGGGAGTTGGGGGTTGGGAGGTTTTGCAAATTCTAGACTGTTTCACTGGTCAAGATTGGATACACGAGGCACATGTAAGAAGTATAGCTAGAACCCAGCAATTAACTCGAACTCAGTTAGTATGGCAAGCAGGTCCTTCCAACCACAGAAGCTATGGCACACACCACACGAGCTGACACAGGGAGGGGGGAATCTAGAATGGGACCGGTGGCACCGCTGCAATGCAGGTCTTGGAATGTGAGGGGACTAGGGGACAAGGTCAAACGAGGCTTAGTACTGCAAAATATAAAGAGGCTGAATCCTGCCCTGGTCTTACTACAGGAAACGCACTTAACAGGCGCAGCAGCGCATGCCCTAGATAGAAAAGGTTACCGTATGATAGTTCATTCGGAATTCACTAGGGGATCCCGTGGTACGGGGATCCTAATGCACCGATCTTCTAGATACATAGTCCAGTCCACGAAAATAGACACACAGGGATGCTTTGCAGCGCTACATGGACAGTGGGAGGGGAGGCCACTGAATGTGGTCTCGGTGTATATTCCACCGGCACTGCACACAGTCGCTCTCCCAGAATTGGGAAAATTCCTGCTGGAGCTCCCGGAGGGAGATCTCATCATAGGGGGGGACTTTAACGCGGTGGCACATGACGCAAAAGATAGATTCCCGGTACGAACGCAAACTCCCGGGCCTTCCCGGCTGACTGGCTTCCTAGAAGCACAGGGCTTGATAGACCTCTGGCGGTGGCTTCACCCGAACAACCAACAGTACACCTACCACTCGGCGGTACATGACAGTCTATTGCGGATCGACTACTTCCTAACACTGGGGGACGGACTCCTCACTGTCGATGAAGTACAAATTAAGCCAAGGGGTATCTCGGATCACTCCCCGTTGACACTGACTCTCTCTAACCCCGAGCGGACCCGAAAGCGCATTTACCCGATATACCCGGGATACCTTAAGGTGCCACAAGTGGCTAAAGCGCTGAAAAAAGCGACGAGGTGCTACTTCGCGGAGAACGAAGGCTCAGTATCATCTCCCTCTGTCCTGTGAGAAGCCTATAAAACAGTTCTCAGGGGGCAAGCTATATCCACCATAACAAGGTATAAACGCACCCAGAAACAGGAATTAATAGACTTAGAAGATAGGCTTGCTAGGGCTAACGAAGAACATATGGCTGACCCGACGAGGGGCACGTTGCACACGCTCCGGTTGTGCCAGCAGCGTCATACTGATTTTGTACGCCGTAGAGTAGTGGAGAATATGGCAGCCGCAGCGCACAGGATATACGATGTCGGAGATAAAGCTAGTAAACTCCTAGCCTGGCTAGAAAAGAAACAGGGAGGACAGAGGAATATATTACAGTTGAAGGACCCTGCAGGAGCAATACAAACCCGTCCGTCACTGATAGTTGAACTACTGGCAGACCACTTCCGAACAGTATATTCCCCTGAGTTAGATATTACACAGGAAATGGCAGAGACAGCTCTCTTGGGAATACCCACCCGCACCTTGTCACAAGACAATGTGGACGAGCTGGAGACAGACCTAACCGTTGAGGAGTTACAGACGGCTATCGCAGCACTACACTCGGGGAAAGCGTTGGGCCCCAACGGGATACCGATCAAATGGTACAAAACCATGTCAGAGGCGCTTAGTAAACCCCTACTCAACATGTTAACAGACAGTTTGGAACGGGGACAATTGCCGCCTGACCAACAAGTGTCTACCATAGTAGCCATCCCGAAACCCAGCAAACCACCTGAGGAGTGCGGCTCGTACCGTCCGATATCCCTCCTTAACGCTGAAAGCAAAATCTTGGCGAAACTGCTGGCCAACAGATTATTGCCTCATCTAGCACACCTAATACATCCAGATCAGTCGGGGTTTATGCCGCACAGGAGTAAGGCGCTGAATCTCAGGCGATTACATGGTGTGATGGCGCGAGCCCCATTATTGATGGAGCCAGCGGCAGTCCTCTCGCTTGACGCCAAAATGGCGTTTGATTTGGTAGAATGGCGCTACCTCTTTGCGGTCCTAGAACATATGGGCTTCGGCCCAAAATTCGTATTGTGGATCAAGCTATTGTATAAGAACCCTGTGGCGCGAGTGACGGCGAACGGTCACATCTCCCGAGAAATACCGCTAGCAAGGGGTACGAGGAAAGGCTGCCCGCTCTCGCCGCTACTGTTCGCCTTGGTACTGGAGCCTTTGGCCACTATCATTAGGACCACCCGGCTACTGCGGGGCATAGACTGGGGAGACAACTGGGAAGATAGAGTGTCGCTATATGCCGACGATATGGTAATTTATTTAACGGACCCGGAATTAGGGACTCCAGTCTTACTGGCACTGTGCGAGAGGCACGGAATGGCCTCAGGTTATAAAATGCTGCACGGACCGCTGCCGAACCTTAGAGAGGACTGCCCATTAATACTAGAGACCGCCTCCTTCAGATACCTAGGGATCCAAATCACGCGGGACCACACAACCTTTCATGACCTGAATCTAAGGCCGCTGCTCGAAAGGTTGAAATCGGATGTGAAACATTGGAAGGCCCTCCCATTAACGTTGTTGGGCCGGGCGGCGCTATTCAAGATGATGGCACTGCCCCGTTTTCTATATGTCTTAGAGAACACACCGGCGATGGTCCCCTCGTCGTTCTTCAGGCAGATATCAGGTCAACTGTCAGGCCTACTATGGGGGAATCGACCGGCTAGGGTCGCGCATGTGAAACTGATTAGAGACTGATACAGTGGGGGGATAGCCCTCCCAAACCTGGAATTATACTACTGGGCGGCACACCTCAAGGTGATCAACCAGTGGATACATGTGCCGCAGGAAGACCCGGCATACCTCGCAGACAGGCGGCAGCTTGGTATTAACACCCTTCTGGCCCCGCTCTACAACAAGGGATTGACAGCAAAACTGATAGGTCCGACTAAACACACGGCGACGTTGTGGCATAAAGCACAAACAAGACTGAAATGGGACGGTGTGATTACACAGCTTACATCCTTGTGGGACTCCAAAGCACTGGGCAACCTGAGACTCAGTAAGGGGTTTACCCAATGGGATAACATCGGGATATCCACGGTGGGTGATATGTGGACGAAGGATGGGGTGGTTCCGTTTGAGACCCTGAGAGAGCAGTACAATTTAGGTGTTAATGAAATGTACCGATATATACAGATTAGACATGCATAAATGACTGCAATTGAAACAGGTACTAAGGTCCCGGAGTCTGCTCCGTTGGAAGACCGCTTACTCACATACTACATGGAAACCAGCGCCACCTCCCTCACCTATCGCAAGCTGATAAATAATCTACCCGACCCATTATAAAAACTGAAAGAGAAATGGGAGGACGAAATAGGTGAGATGGATGAGACAAACTGGAATGCTGCAATGGCGTCACCTAGAGAAGCTGGTATTTCGGCAAGATTTAGGCTAGCGCAGTTTAAAATATTACACCGAGTATACTACACACGCACCACCCTGCATAAATTTCAGAGGGCAGACCACACTTACTGCCTGAGGAACTGCGGAGAAGAAGGCACACTGTTCCACACACTATGGTCCTGTCCCAGCATGGTAGAATACTGGCGGCAGATACTACGCACTACTTCCCAGACTTTAGAAATCTCCATCACGCCTGACCCAAGAGTGTGTTTGTTGAATATATGGGGCCTGAACAACCTGACGTCGCATGGATGGCAATGGGTGGTTATCGGAATGATGCTGGCAAAGCGAGACATTGCGCAAAAATGGGGGGCATCAGAAGTACCAACCTTGGCGCAGTGGTGCAGAAACATGGATATGCTCATGATGGTGGAGAGAGCGGTGTACCAACAAAGAGCTAACCCGCCTAAGTGGAACAAAATATGGTCGCCTTGGAACACATATAGAGGGGATCTGTGTGAGCCACTGCCAGAGGAGGAGGATATAGATAGTTCAGGGGATGAAGATGAAACGGATTAGGTGGGAAGGGAAGGTGGGGCTGAGAAACGATAGGAGAGGTTCCAGGACTTCCCATGCTCTCCCTGTATGGACAATGGGCATGCGAACTGTGGAATACGAGGACTTAACAGCTATACTGTAACAGCCAATCAAGGCGATGTTTATATTGAATGCTGCGGAATATCCAATCTATGTACCTAAGAGTTGAATGTTTCAAAAAAGTTGCGCTAGCGGTTGGATGTAGCTGAATGTTGACGCTGCACCAACGAGTGAATATTCCTTCTAATGCATTTGTCTTGATGCAACAATAAAAATAAAAAAATTAAAAAAAAATATACCAATAACAGAAAAATGTTAAGAAAAAATTCATAATGCAGGATCCTGCTTTAATTCTGTAAATATATTGTTATTTAACCTCGAGCACAGAACCATCATTGTGGGGACTTGGACATGTGCTACCATCCTTGTGGGGACTTACTCAATAATTCTCATTTGTGATTAATTATATTCATAATTTAATGGATAAATGCTAAGTTTCAGTGTCATACATATGTTAGATGATACTTTAGTCAAAATTGAATAGCTCATTATGTCCTAGGTGCACCTAGAAAAGGAATTTTTGAAATAATGCATTTCACAGCAGAAAATTATAGAACATCAAGTGCATGGAAAGGGATTCACGGATATCTAGCCTATTAATGAGGCCTCACAAACATTAAGTACTATGGAAACAATACGTAGTTAAATTAATTTAAAGGCTAAAGATCCTGCAATGGGGTCGGATGGAAAAACCAAGTTGCCATCTGACCAGCTTGTTTTTCCTCAACTTCACCAATTAGCATCATCTTCGTATGGCTGTGCATTAATAGTCCACAAAGATGTGTCATGATAATATAATAATATTCTAGAGCTGACAGAGTAAGTGTGTGATTATAATAATTTTAAAGCCCCCACAGAGACAGTGCATGATTATATTGACACCCAGGTCCCCATTGATATTGTGTTTTTGGTGTACGATGATAGTCATGTTACAGTTCATGCAGAAATAGCACTATTACAGTAATGCCCAGGTCCCACAGAGATGGTGTACAATTATAGGAATGCCCAGGTCTCCACAGAGATAGTGTGGTATCATAGTCATGTTCAGGTCCCCACAGAGATGATGTGTGATCATAGTCATGCTCAAGTTCCCACAGAAATAGTGTGTTAATATAAGGATGCCCGGGTCCCCACAGAAATAGTGTGTGTTTATAGTCATGCTCAAGTCCCCACAGAGATAGTGTGTTACTATAGGGATGCCGGGTCCCCACAAATACAGTGTGTGATTATAGTCATGCTCAAGTCCCCACAGAGATATTGTGTTACTATAGGGATGCCCGGGTCCCCACAGAGATAGTGTGTGATTATAGTCCTGCTCAAGTCCCCACAGAGATAGTGTGTTACTATAGGGATGCTCGGGTCCCCCCAGAGATAGTGTGTGATTATAGTCATGTTTAAGACCCCACAGAGAGAGTTTGTGATTATAATCATATTTAAGTCCCCACATAGAAAGTATTATGATAGTGTTCTTTAAATCCCTGTAGAGATAGTGTATGATAATAGTCATTCTGAAGTTTAATTAGAAATAGTATGTCATTATAGAATTGCATCAGAACCCCACAGATAAAACACTTCATTATAGTCACTCTCAAGTCCACATAGGCATAATGTGTGATTATATTCATGTCCCCTCAGAGAGGCTGTGTGATTATTGTTGTGTTACATCTTTGCAGAGATAGTATGTGATTACAGTCATGTTCAAGTTCCCACATAGAGAGTGTTAACACAAAAATGTTAAGTTCTTGCTATTATAATTGTTGTGCTCAGGTTCCTGCAAAGGTAATATGTAATTATAGTGTTGCCCAGGTGACTGCTCAGATAGTGTGCAG
The DNA here is from genome assembly GCF_964263255.1 of Lissotriton vulgaris. NCBI lineage: Eukaryota > Metazoa > Chordata > Amphibia > Caudata > Salamandridae > Lissotriton > Lissotriton vulgaris. Next base: position 1,232,809,079 of record NC_141695.1, on the reverse strand, counting down.
TTAGAGTCATGTTCAAGTGATGCAGAGATATGTGATTATTGTGATGCCCGGGTCCCCAAGGCGATAGTGCGTGATAATTGGGATGCCCACAAAGATAGTGCTTATAGACCTATAGAGAAACTGTGCGATAGCTGTCAAGCACCAGTCCCTATAGGGACAGTCTTTTATGATATACACTTTGATGTCCCTGCAGAGATAGTATGTGATGATAGTCATTTTCAAGTCCCACAAAGTTAATGTCTATTGATGCCGAGGTCCCCACAGAGATAAAGTGTAATTATAGACATGCCAAATCCCCATAGAGATATGTGTGATGATAGTCATGTTCAATTACTCATAAAGATAGTGTTTGATTATATTGCTGCCCAGGTCCCCACAGAGATAGTGTGTCATTATAATCATGTGCAGGTCCCTACAGAGATAGTGTATGAATATATGGATGCATAAGTCCCCACAGAGATAGTGTGTGATTATAGGGATGCATAGGCACCCACAGAGATAGTGTGTAATTATAGGGATGCCCAGGTCCTTACAGATTCAGGGGCTTATTAGGATTGCGGATTTCCCGCATCCTCTGTGCCGGCGGAAGCCACCGCCGGCCCGGAGCATGCAGAAAATCCACAGCGGTCCCACCAAAGACCCACCGCCACATTAGGATGGCTGGTGGGTCCTGGTTTCCGTCTGCAGCTTTTCCGCCGCGGCTGGTTTACAATCGTGGCGGGAAAGCACTAATATGGTGAAGGTGTCTTTCAGACACCGTCAGCCAGATTAGGATGGGCTCAGATACATGCTTTTCCGCGGCGGCTTTTCCGCCGTGGAAAAGCATGTGTAACTTCACTGCGGGGGCCCGTTGCGGGCCCCCTAGGTGAAGGGGGGGTGGACATGGGGGGTACCTATGGTACCCCCCTGCATTTGTATGCAGAAAGCGGCAGGCACCGCGCAGTGCCTGCCACTTTCCACAAACAAATGCAATGCGTGCATTTTTAACATTGCTGTGGGTGCAGCTTGAAGCCGCACCCGCCACAATGTTAAAAATAGAGAATGTGACCGCCAGGGTGGCGGTCACATCCTAATTGCACAGGAGGGAACCCCGCATGCCATGCGGAGGTTCCCTCCTACTCTGGGGTCGCGGACGGACGCAAGTCCGTCCGCGATCCTAATGGGCTCCATAGTGTGTGATTATAGGGATGCCAGGTCTCCACAGAGATAGTGTGTGATTATAGGGTGCCAGGTCCCCACAGAGATAGTGTGTAAATATAGAGATGTCCAGGTCCCCACAGAGTTGGTGTGTGATTATAGGCATTGCAGGTCCCCACAAAGATAGTGTGTAATTATAGGGATGCCCAGGTCCTTACAGATATAGTGTGTAATTATAGGGATGCCAGGTCTCCACAGATATAGTGTGTGATTATAGGAATGCATAGCCCCCCACAGAGATAGTGTGTGATTATAGGCATTCCAGGTCCCCACAAAGTTAGTGTGTAATTATAGGAATGCCCAGGTCCTTACAAATATAGTGTGTGATTATAGGGATGCCAGGTCTCCACAGAGATAGTGTGTGATTATAGGGTGCCAGGTCCCCACAGAGATAGTGTGTAACTATAGAGATGTCCAGGTCCCCACAGAGTTGGTGTGTGATTATAGTGTTGCCACAGTCCCCACAGAAATAGTGTTTGATGATAGTCTTCTTCAATTCCTCACATAGATAGTGTTTGATTGATTATATTGATGCCCATGACCCCACAGAGATAGTGTGTGATTATAGACTTGTCCAAGTCCCCACAGAGACGGTATTTGGATACAATGATGTTCAAGTCCCAACAGTGATAGTGTGTGATTCTAGTTATTATGAAGACTCAATCAGATAGTATTAGTCTGGTGGCTTAGCAAACTAATTTAGCCACTTCAGCAGTGGGGGCTCCTCCGCTATGGTGGAGGACAGCTCCCCACTGCTTTAAAGCAGTACACTGTAAAAAATAAAATGATAATAACAAACCTTATTATCATTTTATTTTTAGTATTCCAGTTTGTTAGATATGGGGTTCCTGGTTGGCTAGGGTATATACCTAAGCTAGGCAGAACCCACTACTCTAGTCAGGGTAGGGGAGTTACACACCGAAGATAACCCCTACTCAACCGTCCTTGGTAGCTTGGCAGAGCAGCAAGGCTTATCCCAGAGGCAATGTGTAAAGCGTTTGTGCAACACACTCACACAACAGTGACATACTAGGTACACCACAAAAAGAGACTCCGCACTAGGTTATATTAAAATATCATTTGTATTATTTTTAAAAATACATTAGACCAAAATCACATAAATCACTGTGCCACTAGGCACTTAGTCATGACATCACATAAAGTCATACACCACTTTTGTCAATCGGGCAATTGTCATAGTTCTTGATGTTAGTGATCTTTAGTACATACTTATTAGTGAACACCACATTAAAAACATTAGGCCTAACATTACAGTTAGTGCAATCAAGACAATACCCATTAGGTGTACATGATGCCGCAAGAGCCAGTTTCACCAGTCTGACAATGCAATGTTTAGGATAGGTGCTTCCAGTTTTGTTAACAGCCAACCACTTCGCCTGCACATTCCCCCTTGTTCCTTCTACACGGAAACACTTCACTGGTTTCAGCAGATACAGGGAAAATTACAGGAATTACTAAGACTCCCTACAGACCAAGAAAACAGCAAAAGGTCTCCTGCCTGCACGACAGGGCAAACACGCTGTCTATAGATGCTTGTGCTCACCAGCGTAATAGGGACACTGGCCTGCATTCTCTGCAAGGAAACACTACACCGGTTTCCATGGAAGCAGGGGAACGGTGGGAAGTACTGGGGCACCCTACTGGGCAGGAAAACACCAAAAAATGTCACCCCTGCAGATTAGCCCAGCGGGAGGTCTGTATGTTGGCGAAAGCAAACCATCCATGGGTGTTCGTGATATCTAGCGTGATGGGTCCGCCAGCCTGCACTCTTTATCACAACACGGCCGGATGGCAAGGGGAGCTCAATGCCCTCGGTGCAGCTCCCTAGTGTGGCATGGGTGCCAAGCTCTTCATGTTTCGCTGCAGGTGAACAGGTGTGGCTGGGAGTCTCTTTCCTTCCTTAGCAGCACCCACACACAGGCCTGGTATCCAGCTAGGGCCTTGCGTTGGCCCGATGTGAAAGAGGCTGAATGGAGACCACGAGGCTCCCGTCCCTTGCAGGTGCGGCTGGGCCCTGCTTTTTTCTGACGTCAGAAGGAACTCCCGGTCCGGGATTCCCTGCAGTTTGGAAGTGGCCTTGCAGCCCGGGGCCATGTAGCAGAACACCGGCTGCAGGCCCACATAAACAAAGCCGGCAATACAGTAGGAGAGGGACAGCGCTTCGTTTTGTTCAACTCTCCCCTTCCGTTGTTTAGGCCCCAGAGGAGAGGGCGACGCTGCCCTCGCTGCAGGGCAAAACAAATCTCCTCTCCGGGGTGAGTACAAAGTGCGCCCACTCCTTGGGCAACAGAATTGAAAGAGCTTACCATGCACAATTAGCAAAATGGGAGGCTAGCACTATCTCGTCCCTGGAGACACAGGAGCAATGAACAGGGCTCAGACGCACCAGCACACAGGGTCCCTTTAGCAGAGTGGCAGTCCATTCAGCCACCCAGAAGGCAGCAGGTTAGTCCCACAAGCAGGTAGTCCTAAATGGCGGTTCCTCCTGGCACACAGCAGTCCTTTTGGCATGATCCACATGCAGTGTCTTCTTATTTTAATGGGGTCACAGCCCCTGTATTTATAGTGCCAAAGTCTTTGTTCTGGGGGCACTTCAACAACATATTAGAAGTGCTCAACACCTCCAATCAGATTGTAACCCCTGGCCCCAGACACACCAAAATGGGCAGAGACCACATTGTAGAAGAAAGGCACAGCCCAAGTCAGGTGCAACTCCTCCCACAACTACAAATGCAGACCAGGCCTATGCAGGTGCAAGAGAAACTCCTCCCGCTACTCTAAATTCAGCCAAGGTCTATTCAGCCTAGAGTCCCCAAGGAAAGGCAGGATACACCTCTACCACCCTTGTAACTGTCGAGAGTGAATGCACATCCCATCTCTTCTGTCAGTCAAAACCAGACTGTCAATACAGATCCAGACAGGGCACAAAGACTCATAAGCACACAGAAATGCCTTCTTCTAAAAGTGGCGTTTCTAAAATAGTAATAATAAATTTGCTATTAGCAGGATTTATCACTACTATTCCAAACATACCAAACATGGTCACTGTACCCCTCTCATGTCAGGAATTACCACTTAAGAACATATCAGGAAATCCCCAATGCAACCCTAGGAGAGGGCATCCTCACTGCAGTGAGAAACTAAATAGGCTGTTTATCACTACCATGACATGCCACATAGTTAAGGTATATATGTTCTACCTTTTACCTACACAGCACCCTGCAGGTGAGCTAGTACCTAACTTAGGGTTGACTTATATGTAGTAAAAGGGGAGTTTGAGATGTGTAAGCCATTTCACATGCCGGGTCAGTGAACTGCGCATGCAGGTCCTGCAGTGTCAGAGGCCTGAGACAGATTTAAAAAGCTACTTCAGTAGGGGGCACAAGCAGCGCTGCAAGCCCACTAGTAGCATTTAATTTACGGACCCTGGGTATACGCTGTACAAGAGACTTACAAGATAATTTAATATGGCAAACGGGTGTAGACCAATCTTACTAAGATTACAAGAGAGAGCACATGCACGTTATCACTGATCAGCAGTGGTAAGGTGCCCAGAGTGATAAAACCAACAAAAACAGGTCAGACAAAATACATGAGGAAGGCAAAAAGACCTGGGATGACCATGCAAAAAGATCCAAGTTCAACACAGTTGCTGCCAGGTTAAGGTGGTCGGGGCTGGGCCCCCCTGACGTCCTGACGTCGGGGAGGAGGAGTGCTTGCTGCAGCACCTAAAGTACACATGACTGTTTGGCCGGACATCTCAGTTGTGTGCACTTTGCATGTTCTCAATCCAAGCTGCATTACTGCCTGGCTGGAGAACATTCCCAGGCCTCCTTTACCTCTCTGAGTGCCAAACCATGGCGCTCAGACCAATCACAATGCTGCTCTCAACAGCATTGCGATTGGTCAGAGGAGTCTGGAAGCCTGAATGCTTCTTGTTCCTGCGAGGAGAGGTGGCGACTGGCAACGGCGACCAGCAGGTAAGTTTTCTTTTTTATGTACTTTCTAATCCCCTCTTCCTCTGCCCCCCCCCCCATCATTGTCTCCTAACATGAATACATCCTGGTGCTTCCACTTAGACTTTCATCTTACCACTGTTGAAAAAATTAGTACCATTGACTTGGGTAACAAAAATCAACTGTTATTCAGCACTAAGTTACCTCCAGGCATGAACTTGTACTTTAAAAATGCACATGAGATGATGGATGTGATGTGATCTGATAATAGTGGTATTCAAGCACCTACGGTAGTTAGACTGGAATTATCCTACTAATCTAATAATCCCATTTCAAATACAGCAATACCTGATTTAAAATATGTTTATCAATGAAGGTCTACACGTCCCTAGAAAACTTTGGGCATATTATCAAGGGCCTTATCTCCCTATTAAGAAGGCAGTGCTAACATGCATTAGCGCATGTTTTCAGCCTTGTTACCGACGCCTTGCTTTGTATCTCTAATGAGAAGCAAAGTAGGTGTCACTGGGCAGTACAGCCTTGCAAATATCGCTGATGTGCACATTGCAACATTTTCCAGGCTGCCCCAGCATTTAAGCAGAAGTTAGTTTTTGGAGAAAACCTCGGTTTTCGCCAAAAACTCACATCTGCTAAAATGCAGACTTACCTATCCCTGACATTGGGGTGGATCATGCTTATACGACCACAGGGTCGTATAAGCAAGGTTATCGCCGTTTTGCAGGGAACATCGCTGGAAAACCAGCGATGTTCCCTGAAAAATGGTGATTTCCCCGCTATTGCTGGAATTTTTATCGCCCTGGAGAAACGTGTTGTTAATAACACGCTACCAGGGCGATTAATTCCAGCAATGGATGGCGATAAATAAAAAAGCGCTAAGCACGCTTTGCGTTATTTACACCGTCCCTAGATAATATGCCTGTAAATGTCTGAGTTCTCATTCTTTTTCTAGCCACCACCTAATAGACTAGTCTCCATATGCAAGATAAAGCCTGAATGCTTCTTGTTCCTGCGAGGAGAGGTGGCGACTGGCAACGGCGACCAGCAGGTAAGTTTTCTTTTTTATGTACTTTCTAATCCCCTCTTCCTCTGGCCCCCCCCCCCATCATTGTCTCCTAACATGAATACATCCTGGTGCTTCCACTTAGACTTTCATCTTACCACTGTTGAAAAAATTAGTACCATTGACTTGGGTAACAAAAATCAACTGTTATTCAGCACTAAGTTACCTCCAGGCATGAACTTGTACTTTAAAAATGCACATGAGATGATGGATGTGATGTGATCTGATAATAGTGGTATTCAAGCACCTACTCTAGTTAGACTGGAATTATCCTACTAATCTAATAATCCCATTTCAAATACAGCAATACCTGATTTAAAATATGTTTATCAATGAAGGTCTACACGTCCCTAGAAAACTTTGGGCATATTATCAAGGGCCTTATCTCCCTATTAAGAAGGCAGTGCTAACATGCATTAGCGCATGTTTTCAGCCTTGTTACCGACGCCTTGCTTTGTATCTCTAATGAGAAGCAAAGTAGGTGTCACTGGGCAGTACAGCCTTGCAAATATCGCTGATGTGCACATTGCAACATTTTCCAGGCTGCCCCAGCATTTAAGCAGAAGTTAGTTTTTGGAGAAAACCTCGGTTTTCGCCAAAAACTCACATCTGCTAAAATGCAGACTTACCTATCCCTGACATTGGGGTGGATCATGCTTATACGACCACAGGGTCGTATAAGCAAGGTTATCGCCGTTTTGCAGGGAACATCGCTGGAAAACCAGCGATGTTCCCTGAAAAATGGTGATTTCCCCGCTATTGCTGGAATTTTTATCGCCCTGGAGAAACGTGTTGTTAATAACACGCTACCAGGGCGATTAATTCCAGCAATGGATGGCGATAAATAAAAAAGCGCTAAGCACGCTTTGCGTTATTTACACCGTCCCTAGATAATATGCCTGTAAATGTCTGAGTTCTCATTCTTTTTCTAGCCACCACCTAATAGACTAGTCTCCATATGCAAGATAAAGCCTGAATGCTTCTTGTTCCTGCGAGGAGAGGTGGCGACTGGCAACGGCGACCAGCAGGTAAGTTTTCTTTTTTATGTACTTTCTAATCCCCTCTTCCTCTGGCCCCCCCCCCCCCCATCATTGTCTCCTAACATGAATACATCCTGGTGCTTCCACTTAGACTTTCATCTTACCACTGTTGAAAAAATTAGTACCATTGACTTGGGTAACAAAAATCAACTGTTATTCAGCACTAAGTTACCTCCAGGCATGAACTTGTACTTTAAAAATGCACATGAGATGATGGATGTGATGTGATCTGATAATAGTGGTATTCAAGCACCTACGGTAGTTAGACTGGAATTATCCTAATAATCTAATAATCCCATTTCAAATACAGCAATACCTGATTTAAAATATGTTTATCAATGAAGGTCTACACGTCCCTAGAAAACTTTGGGCATATTATCAAGGGCCTTATCTCCGCTTTTTTGGCTTTAACAGCCAAAAAAGCGGAGATAATGTATACGCCCTATTAAGAAGGCAGTGCTAACATGCATTAGCGCATGTTATCAGCCTTGTTACCGACGCCTTGCTTTGTATCTCTAATGAGAAGCAAAGTAGGTGTCACTGGGCAGTACAGCCTTGCAAATATCGCTGATGTGCACATTGCAACATTTTCCAGGCTGCCCCAGCATTTAAGCAGAAGTTAGTTTTTGGAGAAAACCTCGGTTTTCGCCAAAAACTCACATCTGCTAAAATGCAGACTTACCTATCCCTGACATTGGGGTGGATCATGCTTATACGACCACAGGGTCGTATAAGCAAGGTTATCGCCGTTTTGTAGGGAACATCGCTGGAAAACCAGCGATGTTCCCTGAAAAATGGTGATTTCCCCGCTATTGCTGGAATTTTTATCGCCCTGGAGAAACGTGTTGTTAATAACACGCTACCAGGGCGATTAATTCCAGCAATGGATGGCGATAAATAAAAAAGCGCTAAGCACGCTTTGCATTATTTACACCGTCCCTAGATAATATGCCTGTAAATGTCTGAGTTCTCATTCTTTTTCTAGCCACCACCTAATAGACTAGTCTCCATATGCAAGATAAAGCTGTATTTCTGACTGTAACAAACTGCCCACACTGATTCTTTTTGGCCCTGTTGGTTTATTATTAATGGGCACATCTTTGTTATTTTTGTGACTAGAATTCAAGAATAGAATGGGCCTCTCCTGCCAAAGTTCCTCCGTCTCCCAAGTGTTTCTTCTAGCTGCAGTTGGGGCTAC